>NW_008795252.1:2237409-2271762 GCF_000699145.1 Aptenodytes forsteri
GGGGGGGAACCACTGCAAGCAAGGGCCTTTTCCCTTTAAAGTCTTTAGCCATTTATAACATGGTATTCTCTGCTCAGAGTTCCTCCTCTTGCAACTACTGGGAGGCTCCTTTGGTAGCTAAGAATAGCCACTGTGCAGGGCTCTTAACTCAGCCACTCCCACTGTCAAAATCTGGGATCCCTGCAGACTTTGTCTGGCACGGGCTCTTCTCCGTGTCCCCACATGCTTCCAGGAAGTGTCTCTGCTCACACAGGGCAGCCTAATAAGCAACGAACTTGTGCTGGATTTCAGAGCCCATCGTAACTACCATGTGCCCTGTGCATGGTGCACAGTGCTTACATACAAGTTGGGGCACTGGTCAGAGGAGCGTGTGGTGGGAAAATGCTCAGCGGGGTTTCCGCCTGCAGAGACAGCAACAGAGCCCAGGCTGGTGAGTGGGAGGAGTAGGAAGTGAGAGGGGTGCTGAGGGCAAGGCAAGGCCGTGGGAATCACAAGGACAAAGTGGTAAAGCCAGGGAAGGACGGAGACAGAGGAGGACAGAGCCAGAAGAGTGGAATATGGGAGGTGGGGAGCTGAAGGAGCCGTGGGAAATAAGGGGCAGAGATGAGTAGGAAGGTGCGTCAGTGGAGAGGAGCGGGCTGAGCAAAAGAACATGGAAAGAAAGTGGAGGGCCAGACGGACAGGAGAGAAGACACTTTTCCCATCCCCATTTGAAAGATAGAAGAAGTGGTAAGGTTATTGCACCTCAGGTCCTGTCTGGACACTACCCCAGGAGCTCTTCTTAGGTCTTGTTTGTATCAAGTCCCAACTAGATCATCAAAAAATGTTTGGAGCCCAATTCTGAGCTGGTGTATCTCCACTGACATTGTGGGGTAACCATACAGATTTGTCTGACCCCATAAAACACAGCGGAATCTGCCCCTGAGCCTCAAGATGATGATTACAGGCATTGTTTAAAGGTTTGAGTTTTTGCCATTTTAAAATTCAGATCTCTTTGAGATGATTTCTGCAGATCTTAGTCAAATCTCCATAGTGGTCAGTGAAAAATTTTCCTCGAGTTTTCCTGTAGGATTTAGCCCTGTTGAATTTAGGCATAAACTTAAAATGTGTAAATAATCTTATATTAAAAAAAAAAAAAAAGTTGTAGGCTTTTTATACTCTGTGAAATGGGGTGTTCAAAATCCAGATCAGGGACCATACTCACATTTTCAGGATGAATGTGTCCGCCCGTTGCCTCTGAAGTAAGGTCTGGAAATCTCTGGTCTGAGCTCTATATATTTCAAAAGCAACAGAGTAGAAAATTCCTCCTCAAAAGCCTGAGCCTGTGAGGTCCTGGGCTGTGCCCTTGGTTCCTGCTAGTGGCGGAGGAAATCGATAGCACTCAACACTTTGCTGATTGCACTGGCCTCTTCCTTATGAGGCAGCTCTGCATATCAGGGCTCTGCATTTCCTCTTCAGCAGCTGATCACAGACACAGTGCATTGCAGACACCATCACAGACACCTAACGCTGAACAGGGAACAAAGCTGATGCTGCTTTGGGTACTTAGGATGGTACCAGCCATTGTAGCAGAAGCCTTGAATTTGGATCTCGGCAGCTGTTGCATTTCTGATTTCACCAGGCTGGATCCAGAAAAAATCACATTGCCATTAGTGCCAGAATAATACTGTTATGAGAGTTTTCTCCTCTTGATAAGCAGCTGTAGACACTGTTTTTGCCCTCGCTTTCCTCACTCCATCAAGGGCAGGACTGACTTGAAGGCAGCAGAGCTACACCATCACGAGTGGGAGCAGAGTCAGAGCCTGCCTGAGCTGGCTGGCAGCAGGGTGGTGGCGGGGAGAGCAAGCAAATGTGGGCCTGTAGAGGCATCTAGTGGCCACCTGGCCAAATTACAGACGCCACGTTTGGGGCCAGCCTCTGCCCAGTTTCCTAAAGCCAGGAGCATGAACCAGGCTCCAGTGCACCGGGCTCGGTGGAGACACAGTGCTCTCTTTTTTTTTTTTTTTCATTTCTAGGCTCTCCCCTATGTGGCTCTTTTAATAGTGATGTTGTTCTTCATCTACGCTGTGATCGGGATGCAGGTAAGTGATGCTGAAGAGCTCAGCTGTGTCTGTCTTCTGTTAGAGTTTTGGGAACTGACGTATAAAGTAACTAGATCAATGTGTGGTTGTAGGGGCTTACAAGAATGTTTTCACCCAGTAAGGTAAGACGGCAGCTAACCTTGGTTGGAAAACATTGTCTGCCTATGCACTTGCAACAGGAGCACAACGCACTCCAGAAAAAAAACAAAAAATGACCCATTTAATGGCAGAATGCAATATGCCAACAGTAAAAGGACCTTGCCTGCCCTCCACACTCTCAAAGAAATATCCAGCAATGGTGGCAAAAGAGATTTACTGCCTTGCTCGTTGGTTCAAAATAGTTGTTTCAGTGGGCTTACGGCCGTGCTGCACTGAAGAAACCCAATTTTTCTGTCGCATCACTTTCACACTGGCATAACTTCCACTGAGTTGTAAAAAGCAGCTTTTGATTTACACCTGTGAAGGTAAATATGGGATCAGACCCGATGTACCGACGCTCTGTGTTTGTGCCAGTTCTTCAGGAAGCTGCATCAACACAATATCCTATTCAGTTTGCAAAATGAACTTGGAACCAGCCTGAGCGTTCATCTGTGCAAGGAACTGATGTTGCATACAGGCCATTGAAGAAAGCATGTGATATAGGCACAGTCTGTGACAGTCCCAGCCTCATTTGCTGTGCTGCTTTTCAAACCAAGCTTCACTTTCCACTTTGGTGTTAATCAAAGATCTCAGACAAGTCAGCCATCTGGGACCAGAGACCGAAGTATAAACAGGCATGGCATAATTGCTTCCAGAGGTCTGCAAACATGACAGGCTTCTTGGTTTCACAATGCCAACAGAATTTGTAACAAAATTCATCTGACCTCTGTGACCTTGTTTTAATTTGTTTCCTGTTATTACAATCACATCTTTTCACAGACTCCATCTACCCTCCCCCAGTTTGAAAAATAAAACTAATCTTTTCTTGAATTATCATAGGTTATCTCAATTGCCCCCCAGTAATTACAGCTGTCATTTAGTCTACGAGGCTCATACTGTAAACTTGCCAGTTTTGCCTTTAATACCTAACTAGGTCAAATGGCCAAGATCTTACAGGATTACCTGTTCTCTACAGAAAATCACTTGAGAGTGTTACACTAGTGTTGTATAGCTACACAAAGCATTAAAAATGGCTTCCAAGGACCCACGCAGATGGGGTCTACGATGATGGGGGCACTGCCAGGGCTAGATATTTTATTCTATAATTCTATTCCCTTTTCTGTCAGCTAGTTCTAAGTTGGCTATTTAATCTTTGGCTAACATTCAAGCCTCTGTTTTAATCATCTCAGCAGCCTGAAGATCATACATGTGTCTTTCACATTGATCTAGATTACTAGATTGCTTCTTACCCTTCTGTCTTCCAATGAGAAAACCAACTTTTCTCATCTTCCCTCTTTGCTTAGAGCCCACAGACCTGTTATCATCACTTTTTGTCCAAATGGCATCTCGGACATTTTGTATGCTGCTTTTTTGAACCTGTTGATACATAGAGTTCCCTCACACATAGGGATACATAGGAAGGAAAATCCTTCCTCACCCCATTAAGCAGCTACCTTGACAGACCAGATGTACCAGATCTGATGAAAATATAAGAATTTCCCACATAAAGGAGACCTACCACTTTATCTCAGCTACTGCCATGATTTAGAGCATAACAACATTCAAGCCTCACTACCTAATGTGCCCAAGTGGAAAAATCCGAATTGATGCTGATGGATGAAGCCACTCATATAATGGCCCGGGAGGCACAGACTGGAACGGTCATGAAAGAGGAACCTCTACCTGCAGCTCCTCGTAGGTACCTAATGCAAAGCACCCGTAGTAGCTGCCGCCAGTGCATCATGTGTGAGGGAAGCTGCAGGGTGGAAAGGAAAATCAGACTTCCAGCATGGGAAGTTCCATTGCCTACGCTTGCCTGAAATGAAAAATATGGGCTGCCTCAGCTCAAACTGCCTCTGAGCATTTAATCTGTCCTTCTGCTCCTCCTCAGTGCAGCTGGGGCTGTCACTGCTACCCACAGTGTGGGGGCGGTCGAGGCTGGGCAAGGCCCACACGTCCATGAGGAACCCCTGCAGAAAGCCTGCCACGTACAGACCCTCCCTCCCATCTGGCATGGCCTCCCCGCCATTGTCCCTGCGCTTCTCTCCACATCGTTGTTTCTTTTGGGGTGTTAATTATCGGTGACATTTGCTTGAAAAGAAGCTCCGTGTTCTTTCAGAGGTGCTCTGTTCCAGCTGCTCATTTTGGCTACGAGATTACAGTTCTCAGTCCTTGAGATCTCTGTCACGTTGCTGTCGATGGGGAATGAATAGTCCTGACTGACTATGCTGTGCAGAGACCTTTCTGCCAGGCAAGGTTTGTTAAGCTCTCAGTCCCGGTGCCCAAAAGTACCAAAGCTATATAAGACTTTTTCAAAGAAGCCTGAAACTCTCCTGCACTGGGGACTTCACATCCGAGGGCAGGCCCCTAAAAAGGTTTGCTGATGGTTGCAGGCTTCGTGCTGTGGCTGGATGAACTAGTTGGTGTAGCGACGATTGGTTGGGCTCGGAAGCAAGGTGTAGGCCACCCTTGTCTGGGCAAATCTAGTCGTCATCATCTTCACACTGCTGCATTCAGGGAGGGGGTGTCACCTGCTGGTGACAAGTGTAGCTACTAAAAGGGCAAGCATTTGGACAATCTCCAGATCCAAGGCAACGTACTTTACATTGTTTTGGAAAGATCCAAGGCACCCCACAGAGTTGGAAGCTCAAGGCTTTGCAGCTGCTGGTCTTTTGCTATCATTTCCTCCTGGTGAAGACAGATAAGCAATGAAGGCTTTTCTTCTGTGTTATTGATTTCTTTCAGCTGGACCCCCCCTCCCCATATGAATGCTTGTTACAATAACGCCCCATATCACGTATTCACAGTGTATGAAATAAGGAAGGATGTCTTGTTTTAACAAAAGATGCCTCTTGCCACAAAATAAGTGCTTCTCCGGTGATAAAGCACAAGTAAGGGAAGCAACAGCAAATATGAAAGACCTGTGGAAATGATTTTTTTAAGAGAAGAGCAGATTCTGTTAAATATCAGAGTCAGGGTGAGGCCAAGAGCTACAGGTGACAAGAGGTTTGGGGATTTTGCAGGGCTAACCTGAAAAGACCTCTGCTCTCTGCCAGGTGTTTGGTAAAATTGCGCTGAACGATACCACACAAATCAACCGAAACAACAACTTCCAGACCTTCCCCCAGGCAGTGCTGCTGCTTTTCAGGTGGGTGTTTGACAGCTCTGGATTGTGTCAGTCTGAGAGCACGATTCCTCTGCTCTTGGGCACAGCTTATCTCCTTCTACCGTGTCATGCTCACGAGGTGAGTAGAAACATGTTGTCCCTTAGTGGGGGAGCCTAGGAGTTACATCAGATGAAACAACCAGTCCATTAAGTTTTGTACCCTGACAGCTGACACTGGCCAACACTCAGTGCTGGGGAGGGAGGCAAGTCCTCCTACTCAGAAGGAAGGTAGCCAGTTTTCAGTGCTCTCAAACGTTGATATGCTTCACAAACTCCTCCTTTCGTTCAAATTGAGCCAGTATGACTTCCAGCTTATTTTAGCAGGGAAAGGGACATGAACTCCCACTCATGCTTTGGCATGGCCATGCCCAGCTCAGCTTAGCACATCATCCTGCTCCAGCTGTGGCCAGGTGTGCCAGGGCCAGGGAGGGGTGCTGAAGGAGTGGGGAGTTGGCACATATTCAACACTCTTTCCTCGTTTTCAAGGAGTTATTTCATGCAATCCATAGCCATGTCACACACGTCTCAATGACTCTGGCTGGTTGGAGCACGACAGCCCCATACCCACACTAGGCAAAGCCAGTCAGGAACAACACGCTGATGATGGCAACAAAGCTGAAAAGAGGAGCGGGGTATGCCAGTGTATGTCAAAGCCTGGCCATCAGCCTAACTTGCTCTTAATTGACCTCAGTGGCAAAACTCCCATTGATGTTCATGGGAGCAGGAACAGGTTGCTAATGTGCCAGTCTCTCTCGCATCGAAGGTCACTGCTGTCTTCCCTTGCCCTTTGCCATGCCCAGGTGTGCCACCGGTGAGGCCTGGCAGGAAATCATGCTGGCATGTCTCCCAGACAAGAAGTGCGACCCAGAGTCGGAGCCGGCCAACTCCACCGAAGCTGATCACTCCTGTGGCAGCAGCTTCGCCGTCTTCTATTTCATCAGCTTCTACATGCTCTGTGCTCCTGGTGAGTCCGCCCCAGCGACCGAAACCTGCCCTCTGTGTGTGGCAGCAGCTTCGCCGTCTTCTATTTCATCAGCTTCTACATGCTCTGTGCCTTCCTGGTGAGTCCGCCCCAGCAACCGAAACCTGCCCTCTGTCAGACTGAGCCCCTGCCTCCCCAGATATCGGCACTGCACAGGAGAAGAATGATCTCAGAGAGGGGAAATCTCCCCACGGGGTCTTTCCCAGCAGCACCCTTTCAGTGACAACACCCCCTTGGTCACTGCCATTCCTGCCTCCCTCCAGCTCTGGGGGATGCTCTGCTTCCAATCCCAATCCTTTGTGCACAGCAAAGGAGCGCTCTTCCCCCCTCCCCCTCAATGAGAAAACCAAATTAGCGTGTTGTGGGCTGTGCTGAGGCTAGCAACGCCTCAGCCACACTTCCCACCTTCCCTCCTACCTTCCTTCTGGCTGCTGAGCAGGTTTTTCCTCCCCTGCCAGCAGCAATGACTGTGAGAATACACATATCCCACTTGCATCTGCTCCGGTTGGCAATGCGGCATTGCTCAGAGCGACAGCACATGCTCTGCAGCTGGCATCAGTGCGCAAAACTCTCCCAGTGAACAGCAGCAACATTTTAAAAGTTTTGGTCTTGGGCCAGAAGAAAGGACTTTTGTCTCAGCCCCACTGCCTGTAGAGGTTAAATCCCAGGTTCTTCCACCACTACCCCGTTCTGCTGGGCAAAGACACCGGTAAATAAAAAGCCATTGCAGCATGTCTAAGAATTCAGCAAGCTTGCACCTCATCCATTCAGTAGGGAAGAGAAAAATGTGACCAGCTGAGAATATCCCACCTCTGGGATCTTCCCATTTAAACTGGGGGGCTGGCATGGGGGAACAGAGAACCCACCCCCAATGGCTTCCTAGTTTTATGAGTCCAAATCCAGACCTTAAATGGAGAACCCGATAAAGTCTACTGTTACCTGCCTCATCCATCAAGTCGTCTCTGTCCTTGTTTGCAGATCATCAATCTTTTTGTAGCTGTTATAATGGATAACTTTGATTACCTGACACGGGACTGGTCCATTTTAGGACCACACCACCTGGATGAGTTTAAAAGGATCTGGGCAGAGTATGACCCTGAAGCCAAGTAAGTAACCCAGCCTGGATATCAGAGCTCCTCGGGAGAACAGGCCTGTTATTTTCTGTTCTCCAGACCCTGTGCAGTAAGTGCCATGTTCCTACTGCAGGAACACTTTTTTTCTGCAAAAAATCTTAAACTAGATACCTCCACAAGGTATTGCTGGTGAATCCATAAGCCAGCAGTGCAAGGATACACACAAAAATCTCAGCATTTAGGCTGCACTGTTACCTGGCAGGACATTGCTTCACTTTCAGTCCGGGGGAGATACAGACTGTTTAGGGATATGCAGCAGGAGACTGAGCAATGGAGGTTAGAGGGTTGGTTTATTGTTGCATGTGTTTGGGATATTGAGCTGTGACTCTTCTATTTGACTTTCTACTGACAGTAGAGCTGCTGTGCTCAAATCTCCGTTTTGTCATATGTCATATAGGCCCATCACAACCTGTACCTTCACATGGCTGCGTTACGTTGTCTACAGGGTTATTTACATCAGCAGACTTGCAGGGATTTAAAGTTACACAAGAACAACTCACACAAGGGCTTAACTGACATTCAGTATTATATGCTCTGTTTGACACATGCTTAGGCTTAAAGTGCATTTAGATCCCTGTGGCATTACAGTACAGTTGACAATTGTAATTGCAAAGCCCCCCTCATGATGCAAAAACTGTGGAAAGAGGTCTTGGCATAAACTAAAAGCAGATCTCTTTAGGAGACATAGTGTCAAGATTAATTTGGGCTCAGGTTCTGCAATATGTAAGGCCATGTCACATTATCAGAGTGATACGTAAATTGAAACCCTTCTTCCTATCCATGGTGACTGCCCAGAGAGACTTTTAATATGGATAGGGGATAAGCACAGAATTCTAATAAATATACTGTTTGTTAACAAAACAGATGCTACTATTTGTGCTTGTTTGAAGGCAAGACTGCAGTGGCTGAAGCCGTATAATAGATAGCCGCTCAGTCCAGATGACATCCTGTTCCTTCCCATCTATAAACGGGAAGCTCATTTTTTCCCTCTTCCGCACCCATGTCCCATGCTTGAAGCCCCAACTCTGGCTCTGGTAGCTGTCCTCCCTCCACGAGAGAATGCTTCTTTTGAGATGCCATTTACAGAACTTAAAAGAAACTCAACTGCTGCTGTGGAGGAAATTCAGCACTTTGTTTTGCGCTGGCTCCAGTGACAGCCCACAGCATAAACAAGTATCAAAAGACAGTGGCTTGGGCCTATTTATATGGGAGGTAAAGCACCAGGAGAAAAGAGACCCTTTGCACCTCTGTGCCTGCTATAGACCTAAGACCAACAGGTAAACAAGCAGCCGTAGATTTTGAGCAGGTCGGGGGGGGGGGGGGGCAAAAATTGTCCATTCATGCACTGAGGAACTGCAGCATTCGAATCACTGAAGTCAATTCTTGCAAGTCTTGACTTGTGTATGACTGACAGCTGGGTTTTCTGTACCAGTAGGAGTTATATGAGTGCTGGGCAAATCCTGAGGAACGCACCGAATGCAAGAGGCCTGAAATAATACCTTCAGCTATGCCCAGGCTACAGGGAGTGGCAGCATGGGGCTGGACAGATCGCAGTGATGCTTCTAGCTGCAGCCGCACTCTGCAGGCGGATCAGCAGGTTGCCCCGTGGTAAGGACGCGACCCTCACTGTGCTTTCTTCTTTAGGGGACGGATCAAACACTTGGACGTGGTGACACTGCTCCGGCGGATTCAGCCCCCCCTGGGCTTCGGGAAGCTCTGCCCGCACCGGGTGGCTTGCAAAGTAAGGCACGCTGCGGCTCGGGGAAGGCGGGGAGTCACGAGCAGCTAAATACCCCGCGATGGCATTTTCTAGCTGGGCCTGCCGCACGGCCCGGCCGCCTCCCGGGTCGCTGCCCGCCGGGCGGGGGCCGGCGCCGGTCCCCTTCCCCCCGGCCGCCCTGCGCCGCTCCCCGGCTCCTCCGGGCGGCAGCAACCTAGCCCAGGGCGGGAGAGTCGCCAGCGGGTGGGTTGTCCGGTAGTCCGAGACATCAATCGGCGCACCGCCAGCCCTCTCTCCAGCTAGCGGAGAGCTCCCATGCTAACTACAGCTCTCAAATATCGAGCAGTGAATCAACCACACGTATGTTTGCGGTATCAAACACACATCCCAAGACAGATTAGGACAGACAGAAATAACAGGGCAAGTAAAAGTATCCCTGAGATTTTCTTTGGACTAAGCAGTGCGCCAAAAACCTAGTCTTATCTCTCATTCTTGCTTAAATAACGGACAGATACTAAACAGCAAGGTGAGCGTGGTATTAAAACACAGGAAGGGCAAGGACAGATTTTCTGTGAAAATGTCTCACTCATTTCTTTGGTTGTGAGACTCCGGCTATGACAAAGGACTCTCTCTAGTGAATAACGACATGTTTATAACCTTTATGCTTCCTTCAGTTGAAGTTCTTTGTTTATCTCCTCGCAAGTCCCAGAGTTTGTATGTGACACTTGTAGTTGTTTTTTATATCAATCTCAGAGCAAAATACAAAGCCTGGGGCCTGTACACAGAAGTATGTGACTTCTGTGGCCTACTGCTGATCCCTTTCGGTTTGCTGTCTAGCAATTGTTTGTTGTCTCGATCTGGTTCAAACTCCCCATTCTGTGACCGCAGTGGTAGGGATGGGGGATGACACCCTTTCCTCCAGTTTGGTACTGAACCAAGCCTGTTGCATGAAAGTGGCAGAAGACAGAGCTCAAACAAAATCAACCCCTGAAAGCATAAGAGTTCAAAACAAGTCCCTGGTGTCTCTTACCTCCTGAGACAGAAGTAAGGACGTAAGATCTGGTGACTCTGCTACATCTGTCTCAGATACATGTCATTGGTCTCACTGAAGCTCACCCTGCAGCTGCAACAGTACTCAGCACTCACTCTCTGTCCTACATGGCTTTACAGAATTACTGCAGGGCAGACACAGCGTTGTTTTAAAACGGAGAGGGGGAATAGTTGGATAAAGTAGACCAGCTTTCAGGTTCGGCTAATCCCCTTTCTTCAAGCCTGTCACCTGAAAGAAAGGTTCTGGCTCTCTGTTTGCATTCATTTGCACCAGGCACAGCTTTAGGGCAGGTGAGTTTGCAAGTGCCTCATGAGGTATGAAGAAATCAGTTTGCTCCTTATAAGAAAAAAAAGGTGTCATTTAAAAGCCAAATGGTTTGGGAACTGGAACAAATCTCTGTCCATGTAATACACTGTGGGCAAATGCCCACTGGCCACTGGGGAAAACGAAGGTTAGAAAGTGATAGCCACATAGAAGAAAACAGAGTATTATCAGTGGAAGAGAGACCCCAGGGCAAACACACCATGGCTGGGACCATCAGTGGATATGACAAGTACTTTTATAATTGTGTAACTAAATCCACGGGCCATGGATGCTCACATAAGAGGGGTAGCAGGTCTGGAGGGCATCATGAGGCTTCAGTCCATGTGTTGGCAGTATGATTGTTCTCTTTCTTCTCCTTACTCTACAGCGCCTTGTCTCCATGAATATGCCACTGAACAGTGATGGGACTGTCATGTTCAATGCCACTCTCTTTGCGTTGGTCAGAACAGCACTGAGGATCAAGACAGAAGGTAAGAAGCTTGCTGACTGTAAGGGTACAAAGGTAGCTGAGTAGTGTTCACACCAAAGTGTGCTGAGCTGGAATACAACAATAAGGACATCTTGTGTAAAATGATCCCAGTTACTCATAAGCAGCACATGGTACAAAAAGCAATGTGAAGATGTTTGGAGGAATAATATCTTCTAGGGAGAGAACAGTGTTTCCAGTTATCTAGAAAGCTGGTGCTTCCCATGGTATCATCTCAGATTATTGATCACGTTCTTTACAATGGTCTCAAAGTTAAAAGCTTCAGATCAATATCGGCTCAAACAGCAATCAGGGGGAGGAAGAAGGGCAAAGAAGCCTCCCCTTGTCCAAAGCGGCTGCAGAGCTGGGCCACTTTTTGACTGCTGTTGCCACTGATCTTCCAATCCAAGGGAGGCAAAAGATCTTGGACTCGAGGGTCTCACCTCACTAAAACTCCTCCTGTGCTTCCTATTAGCATGAGTTAACATCACATTGTAGTGACAGTGGTGGTGTAGGCCTAAAGACAGATGAGAAGCAAAGGGACTGTTAATAGCTTTGCATAGACCAGCAGGTATAGTTGGGGAAAGCAGACAAGATTTTGGACTCAGCTTGTCCCCTTTGTTGCACTCTGTCGCCTGCTGTAATGAAAGATATTGGTCCTGAGTCAAAGCCTGGCTTCATGTATTAATGAGATGCTCTAAAAGAGCATGTATGTCTGTGATTCACAGCTAAACACCTCTGCCTCAGGAGTGGCTGCATTACATTTCAGGCATGGGAAAGCAGAGACCAGCAGAACCCTAGTTTACTGTGCCAGGATTATACTGACAGCTGAGCCAAAAGAAGTGGTAAAATTTAAAAAAAAAAAATTATATTAAGGCCTTGAATGTTGTGCTAAGCAGAATTTGACTGTAGCCAAAGAGGCTCTCCTGAGGAAAAAGCCAACCGCAACCCCTGTAGGACATCTTGTGTCTTATGAAACAGAGGCCCAAAAAGGACTCAATTTTCTTGTCTGTCTTAGCCTCAAACTCTCAGAGTCATTGCCAGTGAACTCCTGGGAAACCACCTAAAGCTTCAAACTGCTTGCTTTCTTGCCTTAGCAGGATCTTGTAAGTGGTTAGGGCAGGAGTTTGGAATTAGCCCTCCTGAGTCAGATTTCTGCCTTTGATGCTGTCTACCTGTTTCATCCTCAGCAAGTTACTTAGTGTCCCTGTCTTCACTGCATCCTATTAAGAGAGCTACTGCCATGCAGAGCCCTGTGCAGCACACTGAGGAGCCTTAATGCTGGGGAGCAATAAGAAAAGCTGCAGGAACAGCACCTTTAGGAAGACAGGATAGTGGTTTCGTACACCTAGAGAGAGAAGAGAGCTTCAATTATAAGGGGTTTGAATGTACGTAAATCAAGAAATAAAATCGAAGGTGAGTCCTTTGGGAGGAAATGGGTGCCTAGAAGGAAAGGATATAAACCGAATCTGCTTCACTCACTCTCAAGGGGTAGTGTGGCGTGATTAATGTCTCATTTAGCTCAGAGCCCCTTGGAGGAACATGTAATGTCTAAGTTCAAACAGTTACATAAAAGGCTTGTTATAGCCTATGCTGTTCTTCAGAGAATAAACATGAATATCCTGGGACAGTCCTCTGAGTTGGATAGTGAAAGCCTTGCACATGCCCAGAGAGCCTTGTCAGAGCACTGTGCAGACTCTCCAAGGCAGACTCTTGGCACCACCTGAAGAACTTGATATCTGCTGGGAGGCAGAGATTGCAACAGGTAGTTCTTGGGAAGTGCTGCAAGCAGGCCCAGGTCTGCAGATTTCTAGATGCATCTTTACCACCAATTATTTGTCTTCCCCAAGCTGTAGTTTCCCATTAACTGACTTCTGTTCTCATCATATTCAACCTTTACTGGACCTCAATTAAAATTTGAGGTGTTAGATGAGATTGTTACTTTTTGGGATGAAGTAGTACCATGGTTCTGTTGTTTCTGGCTGTTGCAGACTATCAGTCAGTAACACAGTCACCTTCCTACCCTTAGATGACTATGCGTATTTAGGAAGAAGACCTCTTGCTGTGAGGGGGCTTTAGGAATGGTCAGAGCATCTCTTTGCCCAAAAGTTTCCACTACTGAAAAAGCTCTGATATTTTCCACCTAAGATTGCCATGCCAGACGTGAAATTGCTCCTCTGCAGGGTCTGCTTAATTCCTGTCTCTGATGATTTTCACCCTGCAGGTAACCTAGAGCAAGCCAACGAAGAGCTGAGAGCAATAATTAAGAAAATCTGGAAGCGCACAAGTATGAAGCTGCTGGACCAGGTGGTGCCCCCCGCAGGTGGTGAGTGCAGGATCTTGTCCCAGTCTCTGAATCTCTGTCTTTTTCCCCACCTGACATATCCTACTGCATCTCGTGATCATCAGGTGGAATATGGGGGACAAGCTTTCTTCTACAAGCTGTTACCTGTATTTCATCAGGCTGAGATCTGTTTCTGCCTATACTAACATGAGTATCATGTTCTTGCTGCTGAGAAATCAGGGAAGGAAGAAAAGGTGTATAAATAGGAGTTAGAAACCTTTATTCCTAGATCTTGCCCCAGTTTGATCATGGGCATTTGCTCCCCTGGACATTACCTGGTGCCTGCTGGGGGCAAAGGAAGCAGGCAGAGCTAAGTAGCTCCAGAGAGGATGATGTGGACTTTATCTGACTGCATAAGAGATATGGCCTTACACACAAGTTAAGGATGCAGCCCCATCTCATAACCCCTTCATATTTAGCAAAACTACCTTTACTATGGCATATAACTCTTTTTTTACTCATGTAACTGCTTTCTACTATGATACCTGTCAAAGACTCACGTACCTAGGGACATTCCTCAGCCAGTCTGAACTGGTGTAACAGATTGCTGTGGGTTTCTATGCAGCGTCCCTGGTAGGCTGTAATTACCAGGCTTCTGGGCAACTCCTTTGCTAGGCTTCTTGGGACCCCAGGTGCATGGGCATCCAGTGTGGCCTTCACTGACCTTCCAGGTGGTTCCAGGGGCTATAGCACAGAACAGCACTTGGTAGTTAGTTAACAGCTGCAGCCAGATCCTGAACCTTGCTCAGCCTGCTCTGAAGTCAGTGGACCATGTCCACTTAGCTTACATTTTGGCTCATTGACACTTTTGTATTGAGTGAGAATACAGCAATGACTGCATTTCTGGGGAGAGGTGATCATTTTGGTTCGCTCACACCCATGCTAGGCACAACCATACAGAATTTCAATGCAGAGAAGGGCCAGATCAGGTCTGGGATGGATGGTCAGTCAGATGCTGTTGGTGAGCCCAGACTCTTGAGTGCGTATTACCCCAGGCTGTCGCAAGACAAAGCAGCATGTATTGACCCAGACTGGGAGGCTGCTGCTATAGCAAGATCCTATGTGGTAAACCAATACCAGAGACTGCAAAGGTTAGAGGCACTTCACCATAAACAATGTACATCCAGAGGTGCATAGCTATCGGGGTTCTCTGCCAGCAGAGCCAGTCTATCCAAATGCCATGTGCACCTCTCCTCCTGACTACTTACAGCAAGCTCTGGCTGTGGAGCAATCCCTTCTTTCAGCCCTGCACCCTGATGCCATAAAAAGCAGAGATGCACTGTGGTGCCTAGTGTTTCTGCTGCGAATTGCAAGGGTCACATTAGCAAAGACACTGTTTAAAATCAGTTGCTTATTTAATTTATTATTTTTTTTAATACCCCTTTGCAGATGACGAGGTGACCGTCGGGAAGTTCTACGCCACTTTCCTGATTCAGGAGTATTTCCGGAAGTTCAAGAAACGTAAAGAACAGGGACTGGTGGGCAAGCCCTCCCAGCGCAACGCGCTCTCCTTGCAGGTGACAAGCGGGCACAGGATGGACAGGGGTGGTACAGTAGAGGCATTTGATCCCACTTCCCTCTCAACCGTTCTGGGGGCTGCAATGGGCTATCCCCACTGGAAAGGAGCTTGTAGACCCCTTGAATTAACACATCAATCCTTTTGGATAAACATGTATGTACCACGGGCCACATCCCTTAGCTCTGGAGGTGGAAGGCACAGGTGAGGTATATCCACAGTTTATCAATCTGCCAGTAATATTTGAAATTTGGGTTCCTTTTAGAGAACTGGTATGAAGTGTCCAGCAGACATTTGCTTATTACCACATTCATTCTACCCTTTCTGAGGGGAGTCACTATAACAGGGTCAGGGAGAGCATGTTGCCAGGAGGCAAAATCAGTTAAAAAGCAAAAAGCATACCTGGATGCCAAGGCCATCCAACGGACAGGGCATCAGGTTCTAAGACTTGGGATCTGTTCACCACTGTGCTACATGTTCACTGGGTGAACTACCAGGCTGCGTGAAAGAACGAGAAAGCCCCATTGACTGTGCAAGCAGCACCATTTATGTCCCTCAAGTGTACAGTGAGGAAAAAGGGTGACTCTGGAGTTCCAGCAAGCTAAAAAGTGCTGTGACACAGGCACGGGTACAGACGGAGGTCTCTGCATACCCACAGCTTAGCTCCCTGGATGGACTTCCTGGAACAGATTCCAGTCAGTGAGGGGTTTGAGGACTGTCCAGGTCCAGATGCCAGAAGTTTAGCTATTAAATCCATATTTAAGCTGCTGATTAAAAAGAAGATATTTTCGGAGGCACTGAGTACATGGTTCATCTGGAACTGTGGCTGCTCTAGGGCTTCTGGTTGTGGATCTGAGAACCCAAAGTTGAAAGCATGCGGACTTGCTTAGTCAAGCCTGTGGATTTATGTCTATGTCCTGTTGTGATGAAGCCAGGGGACTAGCAACTAACATTCCTGTTTTGAATTGCTAAGAGTTTTTCCCTCTCTAAGCTGGAGATGAAAGAACAGAATTTGTTGGTGTTTTTCTAGGAGCTGGGGATGCTATATTAAGTAAAAGGGCTTCACAGTGCTTAGGAAGAAATAGCACTGCTTTTATTTCTCATATACCCACTCGGAGATATGAAGCTCTATAGTTTGCTGTTTTGCAGGCTGGTCTGCGCACACTTCACGACATTGGGCCAGAGATCCGACGAGCAATTTCTGGAGACCTGACAGCTGAAGAAGAGCTCGATAAGGCCATGAAAGAAGCTGTTTCTGCTGCCTCTGAAGATGATATCTTCCGGGTAGGTGCTGAACAAGTTTACAAGCTGAGGCTAGACCAGTAGCTGAGCTCAGAGTGCTACATTCTCTTTTAGGCACTCTGTATTTCAGCTGGGGCCTCCTTGTTTTCTAGACCCTAGAGTAGTGGACTCAGGGTGCCAAGTCCTGAGATCTTTGCACAGTTTTTATCCCATTTTCTTCTCAGTGGAAGTTTCCTTCATAAAACCTAAATAAAATCAGAACGAGAGTGGCCAAAGAGTCTGAAGAACAGATCAATTCAGCCATCCTACAGTCTGCAGAGCAGCAGCCAGGCATACTTTGGTGTTTTGTTCACTCCTCCTTTCAGGGGCACAAGTAGCATCCTTCCAAAAAGTATACCAGAACCCACCAGAGCTCCTACAGAAGGAGGAAATTTTCCAAGCAAGTTACCTAAATCTTCTCTTTCTTATTTCATTCCTATTTCTTGTAATTGTCTCCTCTGGTAATATTTCCTCTCCTTTGGCATTTTCTTCCTTTCCTTACAGAAAGATGCCGTCAGTCCCTTTCATTACTCATCATCTAAACAGTACATAAGTGGCTCATTAAGTCTTTCTTCATTCATTCCTCCAGGTGATTAATAGTTTCTGGTGCTCTTCTCAAATCCCCTCTCATGTCTAAATGTTGCTTTGTAACTGCACTGTGAAAACCAGAAAGCAGTTACCTGGTTCTTGCATCCCTACCCGGTCCTGCACTCCCAGGACTGGAGGGAGGTGTAGAGACACATTTGCCTCACCTATGCACCTGGCCAGTCCTCTGAAATATCTTAGAAAGCTAAAGCTTTCACAGCCTGCGTGTACCTAGTCTCTCTGACAGAGAAGTCCATGCACTATCCTCTGGCAGAGAGAGCACCAGTGCTATCATGCACACTTTGGTCCTCACATTTTTTTTGCTCAACAGGCTAAGCAGGAAACACCAGGGCCTTTGCAAACCTTCTTACTCACAAAGGGAAAATAATTTCTGTTTCTCTGACAGAGAGCCGGAGGCTTGTTTGGAAACCATGTCAGCTATTACCAAAGTGATGGCAGGAGTGCATTCCCCCAGACATTCACCACCCAGCGACCCTTGCACATCAATAAGTCTGGCAACAACCAGGGGGATACCGAGTCTCCATCTCATGAGAAGTTGGTGGACTCCACCTTCACTCCCAGCAGCTACTCATCTTCAGGCTCCAATGCCAACATCAATAATGCCAACAACACTGCCCTGTGCCGCTTCCCCAGCCCACCCAGCTACCCCAGCACTGTCAGCACAGTGGAAGGCCACGGGACCCCCTTGTCACCAACCATACGTGTGCAGGAGGCTCCTTGGAAACTACCTTCCAAAAGGTAAGCTGCATGGAGCAGAGAGTGGGTCAAGGGACCAGGGAGAGGAACATGCATGCAAACACCAGAGCACTGCTGCCTAGCTGAAGTCACCCACCAGACATCGCCCGGCCTGCAGCCTGGATTGGGCCTTCTGGTTCTCCACTTGTGCCAAAGCCCACGGTGCAACAGATATGCATCAGCTGAGCACTGCAAAGCAGCAGCACTCTCACTGACCAACACACTTGATTTCTTTGGGCTTTATCATGAAGAAGCCTTTGTAAGAACCAAAAGGAGCCTTATTTATCCCTCCTTTGCCACAGGGAGGTGTTTTATCAACTGCTAACTGAAAGACAAAGGGACTGCAATTCATCTCTTAAGCGCCCAATAGGGAGCTTTGTGGAAGTCAGTAGTTTTTCATTCAGTGGGTCACATCCCTACAGAGGTCACCAAAGGCATTCTGGGAGGAGGGAGGCAAGGTTTTCAGAAATGCAATACTGTGCAAAGCAAAGAAAATCCCCTTCTCTGGACAGCTTTCAGGCTGTTTACGCACAGATGACTAATACAAAAGGAGTATCACTTTTATCAGTAGGAGATATTTTTAACTGTTTCAGTAACAGCAGGAAGAAGCTGGAAATTTTTTTTCAGTGCAGAGAGTGGGCAATGCTGCCCCAACAAAGGATAGAATAGGACAATAAGACTGAGGAAATTCAGTGGGTGCAGAATTGCCCAAGTAAAGAGTCCAGTGGTTTTTCTATTTTGTGCCTTCCTGAGAGAGGCCACAGGAGTTGCACAACAAGTGTTGCCATTTGCCCTCCGCCTTGCTGACTTGTGCTGATGTGACACTGCTAACATGGTGTTCTTTTCTCTTCTTGCTTCCTTGGGTACCTTCCTTGAATTAGGACGCATTACTACGAAACACTGGGACGGTACGTGTTCTCCCTCATGCTCTAATGCTCTCTGGGTGTAAGACCCACTGTTTGTCCCATTGAAAGTCCAAATCCCCATTAATGCTGAATATGAGCTCTTCTTTTTGGTGTCAGTAGGACTGAAAAAGAGGTAATGATCACCATGACATCTCCAGAAAATACTCTCAACTCAGGGCTTCCTGGTTTTACTTTACTCCTCAGAAAACACAAATTCAGAATGAAGTGAAATACAAGGTCTGAGACGTGAGACAGAGGGACAAGGAGGAGGCAAGCAGGGAATTAAGGGCTGTCACGCCTAAGGGTTTGAACAGATCCTACTGAATTCAGTAGAAGCACTCTGCAGTTGGTGATGAGAAAAAAGGGACCAAAGATGGAAAAGACAGCAAGGAACAAGAGCATGAACAGGAGGCAGAGGGGAGAGATGGTGCAGAGTAAGGGATTTGGGAGGCAGAGACCATACACCACAGAGCTGAGAGAGTTACTGTTAGTGTCTAGGAGGCTTCTCTGAAATTCGTAACCAAGGCTTTTGCAACAAGGGAAAAAGCTGTATTTCCAAGAGCCCATCTCAGATTTTACTTCAAGTTCAGTGAGGTGTATCTTTGGAAAAGTGGTCAGTGTGATGTGCGCATATATAGAGTGCATGTAGTCACAAATGACAATAATATGTTTACAGTATTGTTCAGCATTGATTTAAGAAACTCTTCCTCTGAAAGAGGACACAAAGGTTGTTGCTTTGTGTTTGTGAACTCTGCTGATTTTTCTATGATAGCTCTTCAACATTATAATAAACTGAGACAGATGGAGCCTGTCATTCTTGTCTTTATAACAGGTTGTCTTTACCATCTCCGTGTCTTGACTTGTCTTTTTTGCTCATTAGCTCCAGTTCCAGAGACAGCCAGCTGGCAATTGTTTGCCAAGAGGAAGTGTCTCAGGATGAGACTTATGATGAAAATTTGAATGAAGACATTGAGTACTGTAGTGAACCAAGTCTGCTCTCTACTGAAATGTGAGCTTTGCAGCTTTAGTCAAGGTGTTTGGGTGGTTCTTTAATTAAGGGGGAGAGGTGGGAAGAGGTGATGTTTTTCTACAAAAATTTCAATTTATGGGATAAGGCCAGAAGACTTTGGTCTGACAACTCAAATATCAGAAAATAATTTTTAAAAAATGCAGTTCAGCCCTGAGAAGTAACATTGAAAAGGATATCTTTCACCTAGGATTTTCCTTCTCCTCAAATGAGACATCTGGATCCGCAGGGCTTCCCCTCCCTATTCACTTCTACCATCTAATGTTCCCAGATCTCATCTTTAGAGCGTTGTCTGCCTCGTGGCCTCTCTTACTGCCCCTGAACCAGTTATAGCTTGAAGTTAGCTCACTATTGCATCCATTTGATAACATGATCTTCTTGGCTTCCTTGCTGGAAGAGCGGTTATTCTGTCCAATATCAGCTGCTTTTTCTAGAATCCCTCTGTTCTCCTTTCCAGGCTTGCATACCAAGATGATGAAAACAGACAACTTACTCCACCAGAAAACAACAAAGGAGAGGACACCCGGCACTCTCCGAAGAAAGGGTTTCTGTGCTCCTCGGCGCTAGGTAACATCCCAGCGTGACATGCTGGCTGTGCTCTCCTCTGCCTCAACTGAGTTCTCACGTCTTGCTGGAGGAATCAGCATGTGTGGGCACGGGCGTTGCTGTTTGCTGCATTTAGCTCGTGAGACCAGGAATCCCACGGCGTGCATACGGTCCTGATCGCGCACATGACTGCTGACTTTATGCTCAGTCTGTAGATGAATCTGTGGCTGTTTGGATAGTCCATGTGATCTGTTTGATTAAGCTCGCCTGTGAATTAGGGGAGTTTATTAGAGTGCCATAGACTCTCCAAACAATCACCAGGGAGTCACCGAATGGGCTAGCCTTCAGTATATGGTGTTCTGTTCTGTGTGTATTCAGCAGGGAGAAAGAAGACGACGTCTCTTTTGTCCACTACAAGGAAAACAGTGAATTTCAGATTAAGTTAATACAATATAAATTTGCTTTCTGCTCTAATTGTATCTGGAGATTTTCAAGTGCTTGAGCGTGTAGACTACGCTCAGGTGAAATCCATGAATCACAAGATTTTATGAAAGTATCGGGACAAATGTGAGAGTCTGGAATAAAATGAGCTCTTTTATGTAGAATATTTTTCAGCCTTTTTCCTGAGTACTGGTGTGGAGAAAAAGGACATTTTGGGGAGAAACTAAAAAGAATCTTGTATATAAAATATATTCTTACAAAATAAAAGTGACAGACTAGGTAGTGTAATGTTTAAAGTGAAGCTACTGAGTCTTCGCTCAAATCCTTCAGGATGCTTGTACAATTGAGTATTTTAAAAGCATTTACTTTATTTCAAAACTTAAAATATTAGGCAATGACAATTCCTATATCTATCTGTAAGGCCAAATTTGCAGTCAGTCCTTGATACAATGCCTCATCAACTACATTCTAGTGAATATTTATACAGTGATGTCATACTCATTTTACTAGGTTTTTTTCTCTAGAAAGAGGAAATACTTTTTATCTGCGTTGTAGCATTCATTCTCTGGGTTGTAACACATGTTTCCTCCAACCCCTGAGAGGGCCTTTTCTCAACAAATCAATATTATAGCTACTTACTATTTTCAGAATTCTAATTTTCTTTGATTCTTCAGAAAAATGTCAACAGGATCAAGAAGTCCACAGAATATTTTAGTGTGCCATGCAGCTCTATCTTTAATACTGGATTTATTTGCCATTCTTCAGAAGTAAAGCCTGTGCACTTGTTCATAAATATACTTTGCAGTACTTTTAAATTCCTGCATAGGGAGTACCTTTCTCGTATTTATAGAAGTAAAGTTTAATTTTATAGCAAGAGAACAATGCAACTGTTTCAATAGTTCCCCCTAAAATCTTTTTTTTTCCCAAGAGAAAAAAAAGGGTTTTTCTCTTCCCTTCTTTCCAAATTTTGAAAATGCTTCATGTCTATATAAGCAGCCTTCCATTCACCAGTGAATTCAACCATTGATTAATTCACTTCCACTTGACCTTGCTATAGACACAGCCTCATAAACTGTGGTATGTCTGGCAGCTAAGGGACACAGATCATATGCAAGCGGGAGGCAAATGTCACATGAGCAGCCTGACACCCCCTCCTGCACCAGAGCCTCAGCTGCCATCATCAGTCCTGCTGAGGGCTTTCCCTGAACCAGAGAGGTCTGAGAACACTTCCACTGCTTAGGAGGGAAATCGGCTGCATGGTATCTACTAGGACAGTGTTTTAAAAGATGAAAAATAAAAATCATCATCCAGAATTTTATCTTGCAGCTTGTTTGGAAGGTAGTGCTGGTTGGTCCATGATGTTTGACTGCTTTTTGTAAATACAAATGCTTTGGAAAGGGCAAGGTGTTGAAGAAAAGTGGAGAGAACCTAAAATGTGGGTGTCTTTGCTGCATCTCCAATGGGACTCCAATGCACTAAAAGAAATTGAAATCAGATTGACTGTAGTGTACTATGAGTGATGGACACAGTTATGTGTGATTGCTGTTTCAGGTCGAAGAGCATCTTTTCACTTAGAGTGTCTGAAAAGACAGAAAAACCAGGGTGTAGATGTCTCGCAGAAGACAGTTCTGCCTTTGCATCTGGTACATCATCAGGTAAGCATTAATAACCACAAAGGGCCCAGCAATGTAACTGAGACCCTACCATCTGCAGTGCCCCCACATTGTATCCCAATGAACTTTTTAAAAACCATTTGGGATAGTTTCTCACGCATATCAAAGGTCCAATTTTTAGAAATCGTATGTGCCATCATGCTCATTCCTGCTTTCAGGATTTTTAGCATTCCCAGAAGAATGCTACAGGAACATGTCCTTTGGAATCAGCAGAGTTATCATTTTCTGATGTCCATGAAAGAGTAAAATAAAAAACTAGCTAAAAGATAAAAATAACTACCCAAATTGCATGCTGCAGTGCAATTACACTGGCTTTGATGGTAGTATGCATATGAATAAAATGTTCAGGGTCTACTTTCATATCAATTAAAGGTAACCAGTAACTGTAATTAATCATTTTAAAACATAAACAGATTACATGTAATTTATCAGCTTCTTAAGCCCTTTGTAACTGCATTCAGCAGCCTAGCAAATGTATGCTTAGGCACATACCTACATGATTAGCCAGTTGTCATAGTCCAAAGTAGATTTGTGTCTTTTGGTTTGATGATGCCACTTTTTGTCACCGTAAAAGAAACAAGTGCAGATGGTAGTGCCAGCCTTGCAAGTGAGACATCCTGCTCCGTGCAGTCCCCCAGGGCAGGGCAGAACAGCCTTCACACCTCCTTAGGCTGCCACAGGGGCAGAAAATGCCACACGGCAGGGGCGGGAGGAATGAGAAGTCAGAGCGGAGGAGTGAGAGATGAGCGCACTTGAGGCTCCCTGGCTCTTCTCACCTCCACTCCCAGCCAGTTGTCCTTTAAGGATCAAGCTCCAGAAAGCAGTGGTCTGCAGAGAGTTACAGCTGTGGCAGGGACAACCAGCAAATGTGTTGGGACAGGGAAGAGTAGGCAGGAAACAGCTTCCCACCTTGCCCACAGCGGCAACAGTCCTCCCGAGATTTCCTGCCCTCCCACGGCAGGCCAGGCAGAGGGGACACATGCCTCCCATGCTCTCAGCCCACCCAGTAGGCAGAATCACCTCCCTCCTGTAGAAAGAGGATGGAGCTACTTCACCCTTCCTCATCCCACCATGCAGCTCCAAACCTGGAGAGATGGGGCTCTACCCCCCCCAGTGTCATTCAGCCAGACTGAAGGGTTACCCTGAAATAGGCATCTGGCCTCCAGCTGACAACACTCAGCAGTGTTCATATGTTTACAAAAATGTTAGCCTACAACAGTGCTTAAAACAAGAACATAAAGTGGAAAGGTTGCCTCTGCTGAGCACAATGGATTTGGTTGCTCGTGAATGCTTGAAGGGGTATTCTCACGAAATACTCATACATCATGATATGTAAATACATGCAGCTGAAGCTCAAAGCAATCCCTAAAAGCTTCTTTCAACCTACTCAGTACCTTACATTTTGGATAAAACACCTTGTATATGTTTCTGCCAACAAGCTGAAAAACTGGTTCAGTTGTCCTGCTTGACAGATCTAGGGCTCTCCTTGAAGTCCTGGCAGTTTAAGGGATGTGCTGAGGCCATCATAGCCTGCAGGGCATGACTTATACATGCCAAAGGGCAAGTATAAGTCTTGTCTAAGTGTCTTGTCCTCCAGACAGCATTTTCAGGCAGGTATCCAAGAGGCAGGAGGCTTGCTGGTGTCTCTCTACAGAGTTAGCTTACACTAAACACATAGCCTTCAGATAGCGGAAGCTGGATGAGACTAACCCCAACCCAACCAAGAGGATTCTCTGCAACGCAATCAATGTGCTTTTGTATTTTCTATGCATTTATTTATTTGCTCATACTAGGCAGTAGTGAGCTCTGTGAGATGAGCTTATGACTCTGACGGCACTGCTTACGGAACAAGGCAGCAGTCACCATGAATAAGGCATCAGATCAGCCCTGTGCAACAGGGGGCTTCTTGAGAAATTTGTTATAAAAGGAAGCTGGATGACTCAGAGGTTGTGTATATGATTACAGGAAGGACAGGATGGCTCGAAGTATAATCATCAGACATTGATCCTCCCACCAACAGCAGATGCCTTAAAATCCAGTGGTGGATTTATAGTTATTGCCAACTGCAGACACATCTAAAATTCACATCTGGTATCCATTCAGGTTCCACAGTAGATACTTACAGAAAACACAGCAATTGGCAGTAAAAGCTAGCAGTATGGGTCGTGGCAGCGGTGGGAAAATGAATTGCTGTCTCACCCACTGGAGAAGAGGTGGTGTTTCTGGCAAGGCTGTGGGGAGTGGGGCTGCATCCCTCCTGTCAGTGCAGCGGCTCCAAGGCTGAAGAACTGCAGTCGTGAGAGTTTTCAGTCTGGTGCTTGGCACTAGCGCAGGATACACCATTTAAAGGAAAGCTTGCAAAATGAGTTTGCAGGAAACATCCAAACCGTTCCAGCAGCAGGCAGCTGTTTTCACAAGCCTCAAGACCCTCCAGGCCCTTCTCAGGTAGTTTCTCCAGCACCTCATCCTTCCACCCCTGCTGCTAAGAGCAGGCTCTCACTCGTCTTGTTTCTCCTCTGTCCGCAGGCATTAGCGGTGGCCGGCCTCAGTCCCCTGCTCCAGCGAAGCCATTCCCCCACCATGTTCTCTCGGCTGTGTGCTACACCCCCTGCTACACCCTGCAGCCGTGGCTGGCCGCAACAGACCATCCCGACTCTGCGCCTCGACGGGGCAGAGTCCAGTGAGAAGCTCAACAGCAGCTTCCCGTCAGTACACTGCGGCTCTCAGTACGCTGAAAACACCGGCTGCAGCAGCCCGAGGAGAGCCAGGCCGGTCTCCCTCACTGTCCCCAGCCAGACCGGAGGGAGCAGCAGGCAGTTTCACGGCAGCGCTGGCAGCCTGGTCGAAGCGGTAAGACTGCAGAGTCACGAAGGACACGAGCAGTGTCAAGGCCAACTAGAAATGCGGTCTTCGGAAGAGCAGGGCAACAGATATACTGCTGCCCACAATGCCAAGAGTAGGAGAGTCCATCTCCAAGCAGGGGCTAGCAGCATGAATGGGAGAAGGACCGCTGGGGAAAATACAGCAGTAAAGAGGGTTGCGATGGGGTGCAATAGGGTTGATGATGCGGAGTACTAACGTATGTCTTTGTCTCTGGTTCCCTACCTGCTTTTGAAGGTCTTGATTTCGGAAGGACTGACGCAGTTTGCTCAAGATCCAAAGTTCATTGAGGTCACAACCCAGGAGCTCGCAGACGCCTGTGACATGACGATAGAAGAGATGGAAAATGCAGCAGACAACATTCTCAATGGTAACAGCAAGCAGAGCCCCAATGGCAACCTCTTGCCTTTTGTTAACTGCAGGGACCCAGGGCAGGACAGTGCAGGAGAGGAAGAGGAAGAGGTGCAGAACCCGGATTGTAGAAAAAGTCAGGAGGAGCTCAAGGACAGCAGGATTTATATCAGCAGCCTGTAGTTGCCAGGGCTGGAAGCGATGCTGGTTTTTTATTTGTTTCAATGTTCCTAATGGGTTTGTTTCAGAAGTGCCTCACTGTTCTCGTGACCTGGAGTAACCGGAACAGCGTTCTTCATTCATTTCTGTTGGGACGAGTCGCAGAGTTGGGTGGTGTAAGAAAGCTTTTCAGGAGCGGATATAACCCCAGCACGTGTCCATGAAGGAAGAGTGAGGAGGAGGAGGAGGAGGAGGAGGAGGAGGAGGAGGAGGAGGAGGAGGAGGAGGAGGAGGAGGAGGAGGAGGAGGAGGAGGAGGAGGAGGAGGAGGAGGAGGAGGAGGAGGAGGAGGAGGAGGAGGAGGAGGAGGAGGAGGAGGAGGAGGAGGAGGAGGAGGAGGAGGAGGAGGAGGAGGAGGAGGAGGAGGAGGAGGAGGAGGAGGAGGAGGAGGAGGAGGAGGAGGAAGAGGAGGAGAGCCAGCTCCCTCTTTTTTTCAGTCCCTGCACAAGGAACGACGGCTGCCTCCCGAGCGCGAAGGGGAACCTCAGCTTCCTGTGAATGGCCCTAGCCAAAAGGACCCTGCGTCAAACGGGTGTCTTTCAACTTTGCTTGTAAAAATCATTTTGCACATATTCTGTATGAGCCTCACCGTCTCCATAAAGCCAAGGCCCTTTGATTCGGAAGGAGAGGAGGACTTCTGCTGTGGATTCCCGTACCGCGAAGGGGAGGAGGAAGCAGAAGAAGCCCGAGGGCGCCCGAGGGGCAGGTGGCAACGCTGCCCAACCCTGCCGAGACTCCCAGGCAGCAGTCTCTGCCAACCAATCCGAGCTCAGGCAGCCACCCCTGCCAACCAATCAGAGCTCGAGCAGTCGCTCGCCAGCCAATCCGAGCTCAGGCAGTCTCCTGCCGACCAATCAGAGCTCAGACAGCCAGCCGTGCCAGCCAGTGGGAGAGCGGGGGGCAGGCTCTGCGGCGGGCCTGTGCCGACCTGCCCCGCACTTGCTGAGGTGGTGGTGGGCTTGTGTAGATCTCTCCTTGTTTTGCAGTTTGATATTTTCTTGAAAGCATGTTGCAGTTTTTATTTTGACTATTTTATTATTTTTTTTTTGGAGGGAGAAGGGAGTGTTTACAATGTTTTGTAATCACCTACCTTTTTGTTTTGGTTTATTTTCACCTTTGCAAATGTTAAATTGGTTTGATCATGTCGTATTATTTAAACCGGGTTTTTTTCTCCATTGACATTTGGTAGAAGTATAACGATAGACGAGTTTTACCAACCATTATGTACACCAAGAATTTGTAATTTTATTTGCTAGTAATTGAAACCTCCTTTTTTTGTTGTTGTTTTATAATTTAAGGATAGTAGGCAATGCACTTGATATAGTCTTGCACATTTGAGTGATTGATTTGGGTTCTTTTTAGTGCTAAGTGTATCTGTGAGTGTGGGAGCAATACGGAGCGAGTGTGCGTGCGCGCGCATGTGTGTGTAAGTGCATGCAGTTCTCCACATCCTGGTTTGAGCTGCAGGAGATCTGCATCTGGGGCCATGTGAATGCAAAAACAAACCACTGTCTCTGCTTTTGAAAGGGGAATCAGTAACTCTTTGCATTTTCTGTTCCACAAGATATGCAAAAACAATGCAATAATATTAATTTTAAAATACAATTCTAAGTTGTGTTGGCATTAAAACTGTATAGAAAAAAATTGCGGGGGTGGGGGGGAAACAAAAAAACAGAAGGCGTTACGCTTCGATATATTCCGTGTGATGTTTTATTGCATTGATAATGTTTCTGTTGAAGAAACTGTTATACTTGAATTCAGGTCAGTTTCAGTATTTTTCAAATATTTTTTTAAAATGAATTGCAATTGTGCCAAGCAAAGATAACGAATTGAATTAAGTTTGTTTAAAAAAAAAAAAGAAAAAAAGAATCACTTCTTGTATATTTTGCTGCATGTCAAGTGAATCATTTCGTATTTGGAATGTGCCAAGCTTTACCTTTGAACTTTTAAGTGCTTTTCTACGTGTGGTTGGGGAAAGGGGTACTATTTTTTTGCCTTTTTTAATTTGTACAATGAACAAAGTGTACCTGGTGTAAGTAACTATTCTGCAATCCACTGACAGGTTGAACGTTACTGATTTTGCATATCTTGTGTTCATTTTCCTTCTTCCTCACTCCCTTTAAACATGCACGATGACTTTATTGGTAGAGAATCTTTCTTCCCGAGACCGGGACATTTTATTCAGGCTTTGTTCTCTTTCCTTTTGCTCAGTTCCTCTAAAGGTCTCGCCCCACTCGAGGGTGGCAAGACCCCCAAGCCCATTTGGCAGATCCATCCTAGGTATTCAGCTGGCACCAGCAATTCAAGGAGCAGGGAAATAAAAATCTGCTTTCAAATTTCTTTTATTAAATAGCTGACCCTGATCGATTATAACAGGACCCTGGGATAAGCAAATGCAAGAGGCAGAATCGTTAGCAAAGTACAATTATCTAACTCTGGTCTGGACTGAAAGCAGAGGGTAGGCGAGGGAGAGAGCTCTGGATCGTTGCTTAGGAGAATCGCTGCAGTCTGGCCAAGATGCAGGTGTGAAGTGACTTTTTTGTGTTCCTATGCACGGTCTCATCCCTCTTCCCAGGCTTTAGTGGATGGGTCAGATTCTAAGTCACGAAACATCTGACGGCACAGCTTGTCCCAGCCATATTTCCCTACTAGTGAGTGTGAACCTCTCTTGACTCTCCTCGCACCGATACTTGGCCCTAACCCGTGAGAGAGGCTGAAAAACCAGGCAGGTATTGTTAGATTTTATGCAACTGATTTTTGTCTAGACTACTGCTGGTTTTATTCCCTTCTCAAGACGGGTCACAAACTTGCAGATCAGTGCTGACCTAGGAGGTGTGATCTGACTCAGAGCTAAACTTTCATTCAAATCTTGAGCTTCCGCAGATGTCTGAGAACATCATTCGTTGTATATGGTGATGACATTATTTTTGTAATGCCCTTGTTTTCCTTCTTGATTCTCTGGGTCATAAAGCAGAAATAGCAAAGGGTATTTTTGACAGTGCACTTTTTTCAGTGTCATTTTGAACCGGCCAGTAGCAGCTCAAGATACCTTGAAAAAAACCAAATCCTTTTAAAGTAGGAAAATATGAATCCATTTATACAGCCATCTGGCATCAAAGTCCTAATTCAAGATTTCCCTGGAGAAAGTAACCAGCTGATGTCAGTCAGTCTCATCCTTTCCATCCCTCGTGCCTGTATCGAGACGGGCACACAAGCGTGTCTCCCTTGGAGAGTTTGCTGCTGCTAGTGCTGAAGTGCTCCAAAGCTACTTGAAAGGAAATAATGCTGTGCCTGGCTGTTTCTGAAAATGAAATCAGTGTAAGGGCTCCCTATCTCATTTTCTTCCACTAGAAAGTCCATCTGACCCTCCCAGGGGGAGACAGAGGTGTTCTCTGCTCCTGAGAAACAAAGTACTGGTCTAAATTAGCGACAGCAATGGGCGTTTTGGATGCTTGACAGCGCATGTCATCTTTTAGGATTTTTCTTGACGGGAAGGAAAATGGTGGAAAGGATTATGCCCCACACGTATTCCCGGTGAAAGCTGCGACTCCCTCGGGGCTCAGAGCCTACAACGGCCAGGGGAAACCCCGCTCTCTGCTGGAAGATCCCTTAGGTCCTGCAGAGTGGAAAGCACATGGCTAGCAGAGAATGCAGATGACTTTTGTGGTTTGAGGGGCAGGTGTTAAATTTAGCAATTGCTGGTGCCGGCTGTGCAAATTTCTCTTTCTGGGGAGGGCAGCATATTTATTTTTTTTCAGTTGAGGTACTTCTAATGTGCACATTGTGACAAGCCTGAGCAAAGAGCTACTGCCTCCTTCAGGTGAGGTAGAGTCCGGGGGACGGTGGGAAGGCGGGTAAGGTTTAGTTCGTGGAGTGTCCTTCTTTCTCTGTGTATGGGAGTGGATGGTGGGTACAATCACTGTGCTGTGGATGGAAGCTTTGAAGGAACCGATGGCTGAGGAGTGGCATGGAAGGAAAGGAAAGAATGGGGAAAACGATCTGCTGTTTGCCACTGAGCATCTCTGACTTGCAAGAGTACGCTGCAGACTAAAGACGTTTCTTATAAAACAACAAACCTCCTCCCTGTATCACTCCTGCTCATTATTCCAGGCAGTACTGGGCCAGCCACACCGGGTGCATTTCTTTTTTTCTTCCTTATTTCTGTGTGGCTGACATGATGGGGAAGAAAGTGGAACTCATGATCCAGAGCTGGAGTTTCGTTATCCACAGACCTGTTCTGCATCATCTGCCTCTTCAGCTGGACATGTGAACGATGATGGTGTAGATGCTGCTGCTACTGCGGGGGTCCCGCCTGTTTTATTACCCTGCCCACCACACCCCAGCGCGGAGGGACAGCCAGAGAGGCGCCATGTACAGAATCGCATCTATTTCTGCTTTGTTTTCTGACTCAGAACCCTGCCCCCGATGACTACGACAACGATGACAACAACAACAACAACAACAAAAAAAGGGCAAATGCATTTTTTACATTTCTTGATAATTTCCAAAGCAATGTATCATTGCTTTCTTTAGACTGACGCCAATATAACAGTTGTATGGGTCTCAGCCAGGCTCCTGTGTCTTTTCTGCCTGATAGTTTCGGATTGCTGTATGAAAAGTATGCGCGTTTGCACACAGACACAATCATACGAGGTGACGGCACCGCGAGCCCGTGGGGTTGTTCACCTCTGTCATAGATGAAGTTGGAGGCCTTGCTTCGTACGTGTAGATGAGAAACCCCAACCCGTTGGTCCAGTGAGCTGAAGTGAAGCAGCCCTACTGAGACAGAACTGAGTATCCTAAGACATGCAGGGTCCCGTTGTGACTGTCCCCGTGGCAGGGGCAGGGTGGGGGAGAGGAACACTGAATGGGGAATTTGGAGCACAACAAAGTTGATAAAATAAGTAAATCCAGTCGGGGGCTTCTGGTAGCGGTGAGATTTTATCAGTTCCCATAATGAAAACTGTAGTGCATATAAAGAAAACATTCCAGGCTGTCAGAAGCCCCAGTTCCCATCTTGCTAACACGAGGATGGAGGGCACTAGAGGCCAAGGAGGTTGTACTGATGCAAAGAATGTGGAAAGCAGAACTGGGCCCAGAAAAATTTGATTATATCTTTCCTCCATCTATTTTCTTCTACAAAGAAGTCTAAGAAATACAAATTTCAATTGCTGCACAGGGTTTCTTTTTTTCTTCTTTTGAACGTTGCAAAGTTTTTAACGTTTTATTCTGGGTTAGCAAGCCCAGGGATCCGAAAGGTTTCCAATGGGGTCTCAGTCCATGGAGCTTTGCTCTCTGTTGCTGCTTTGTTTCTGGACAGCTGAAACCACTATGGCCTTGCTGCTACAGTGCCCCGAGATGGGGCAGGTGAGGGCAGAAGCACAGCCGAGAGAGATGTCCCGTACTGAAGACAGACTGGGCTCCAGTTGCTTTCAAAGAAGTCAGTAGCATCACATTGGAATGGAAAAAAACCCTCTTCTGATATAAACTTTAGCGTTCTAGTTAAATCCTCCATTCTTCCCCTGCCCCTTACGGGGGACCTGACTTAACACTTGAGCATAAAAAACAGGCCTTCTTTAGGGGCACAGGGCTTGACTCAGTTGCCTAAATGTGGGCATCTACTGCCGCTTGAGATACCCTACACAGTACTCTGCCTGGCCCGCAGCAGCTGGTCCAGAAAGACACAACTCTTCCCCAGGGCTGGTGTCACAGCTACCAGCCCCACCTGGATGGCAGAGATCTCAGGTGGCAGGAGACAATTAGACAACTTAATCAAGTCCCTTTCTAAAGGGCTAATTGAGAGGAGCAGCACCAATGACTGATGTAATAAGGGAATCTTCATTAGCATTACCAAGGGCTTAGTTAGGCACCATCAGGAGCTCATCTCCACGCTCTCATGCTGTTATTTTTCTACCCCACGTCACGCAGACAGCCTCCACTCCTGCAGCCTGAAGTTCACGGCGCTCTGCCCAGCCCCTACGTTAGGCCAGGGTTAGCAGCTGCATCCCAGCCCAGCGGAGCAGGGCAAGCCCAGGTGAGAGCAGGCGTCACTCCACCCAACAACAGATTTTTCTGCCAGCGTTCGAACAGCCCCTTTCCAAAGCATTTTCCTATTCAAGACAGACCCACAAACTCAGACACCATTCATTAGCCTCATCGTTCCTATTATGAAATACCTGTGGTTTTCTGTTGCATTGTGCAAAATGCAAGCTCTTTCCCAAACAGGCTGTAATGCTTTTAACATTTTAAGCAACCTACGCCAGTCCGCTCCCATCTCAAGCACCTAGGTAGACTGGCAGCCAATACTACCTAAACATCATCAACCTTATGATCGCTCATAGAAGTGATTGGTTCAGGCTTATTCAGTCTTGACAGTTTGAATGTGGGATGATCTCAGAGGAGGAGGAGTGAGATTGTAAATATCTCTTTGACAAACATTGCTGCATCACACACAAAAAAAGGGGGAGATACTTTTAAAACTGCCTTAAAAATCAATTCCGAATGATGGACTCTCCCTCCAAATGATTGCCGCTTGGCAGAGCAAGGGATAAGTCTCTTTGGGTGAATTCTGGCAAGAAGTGGTTGGAATCTAGTCCAGTTTCAGGAGTGAAAGTGTAATTTAGGAGCTGATCTCTCACTCGGTCTGAATTCACATCAGCGCCAATGACTGAGCACTGCAGGATCAAAACAGTTTAAGGTCTGGGGGGTACTGTATCTGGCCTGCATCTGCATGGTTTGGGTCTGGCCCGGCAAGGTACTGCACACCTGTGTCTCCCAGTGACTTCAGGGAAGATGGGGTTCCTCAGCACCTCTTAAGTTCAGGCCCTGGAGCATCATTTCCTGCTCTGATCATCAGCTATAAATGTTGATAAATATAAGTGTTTTGCCTTCATTTGAATTGCCCAGAGCTGTAAAATGACCTCTCTCAAGTATAAATCAGTCCAGATATAAACCTCCTCTCCCACTCTTCCCTACGCTCCCTGCCCACCCTCCCAGCCCTCCCTTGCACCCCCACCCAAGCCCTTCCCTGTCTCAATTCTTTACCTCCTTCCACAATTTTATATCTAGTTTTCATGAACCCACAGAAATGCTTTTGTAAATAATGCTGTACAGTTTGTAACCGTCATGTAAGCCTGTCATCAGTGCCAGAGTCCGTCTTGCCCTCTCGCACGTTTTAAAATCAACAGAGGAAAGTTAGAGCGAATGGCCCGCCAGTGAGCTATAGGGTCATCTCTGTGTGGGACAAATGTATATTCCTGTAAGATTGCATTTTTATCTAAGGAATGATGTTATTTTAAAATTGCTAATAAATTTCTAAACAATGTCCAGATTTGTTTAATATTGTAAATGTTATCAGAACTCCTTTGACATTGCTCCCTTCTCTCAGCAGTGGCTGAAAAATAAGACAGCTTCCTGCAGCCCCTTATTTCCCATCGCCAGCCCCGCTGCCGTTCATGGACTCCTTCGTGTATTTAAGGGCCTGCAGAACAGTCCGGGACAGTCACAGCCTGCCCTGTTGAACAGTAACTTAGGAAATCCAATCGCTCTTTTTCTGCCATGTCATGATGTCCAAAGTGTGACTCATGCACAACCACGCACTTCACATTTCCTCCACAGGATTCTTTTTTACCAAGCATACGCATCAAAAAATGAATTCCCGCAGCCTAAATACAGTGTAATTAGTATATACATAAGCCATGAAGCTAATGGGACGATAATAAGTAACATACCACGCATTTACTTTTCGATTGAACAAATTTGTTCTACCATGGTTTATCAAGTAATTACGCTGCAATGCCAGCTGAGCACCGTAGTTCCTGTCGCAGCACTGTAAATCGTAGTGTACTCAGTCCAAGTGCGTTGGTATAAGATCGAGCGAAATAACGTCTAAAGAAAAAAGAATGTTTTTCTTCAATTACGTGCGTATATATTTTTTTCCCTGACTTGCATGCAAATGTCAAACTGCAGGCTTTGCTGCTACTATTAATTAGTGGTGTCACAAAATGATAAAACCCAGGAGGTGGTTAAAACCTGTGGATGTCATCAGCATGAGGCATTGGAACGGCAGAATGATCACCAGAAGCCTCGTTATCTCCAGGCTCGGACCGGCCCTCAGTTAGACGTTTGCCACCACAAAACCGTATGAAACCGCCATGCTCTCGGCTGTCAGTCAGCATACGGGGCAGCTTTGCTGAAAAGCTCGCTGAGCTGGAAACCCGGCCGAGCTCCCTGGGGCCGAGCTACAGCTTTGTGTGAAAACCGTGAGGTGAAAACCACAGCAAAAACCGGGTGAAAGCCAGCTGTGGGTGTCCTGCAGTGTGAAGAACAGTGCGAAACCCCGAGCGAAACCTGTGAGGCAGCTGAAACGCGGTGAGCATCAGGAACGAGTAAAAGGTTTGCACGGCCCCCTGTGAATTGGATGCATTTAGAATAGGCCCACGACAGGAAAAACACGGCATACACCTATAATGCTTTTTATTGGGTAGTTGCAGACCACTGCTGCTGTCGGTTTTTAATGCTGACGGTATTTACCCGAAGCCAGAGGCGTGCACGCAGATCTCGGGAGCCCCTCCGTTTACTCGTGAACGCGAAGACAAACCCGGGGTAAAACCAGATTTGGCTCCCTGGCCCCGACCTCTGCCCACAGAGCTGTCGTCCAGCGGGGCCGCACCTCCCGTCAGGAGTCACTCGGGGATCACAGCAACCCGAAGCAGGGCGGGGAGGCCGGGGAAGCCGCCGTCTGCCCCGGGCGCAGGCCCGGGCGGTGCT
>NW_008795252.1:2272885-2288443 GCF_000699145.1 Aptenodytes forsteri
CTGGAGGTGACCGCGGACGGGTCCGCCCGCCGAGCTCTCGCAGCTGAGAGTGGGTGCCCATGCGAGGTCGGTGGCCGTTATGGTCCTGCTGCTGCTGACCTCATCCTTGCGTCACGCTGTGTTGCTCAGTTAAGACCCGGTACTTGTTTATGTACGGTTTGGGGGGGGGTTGTTTGTGGTTGATGTAGGCTGTATGTATCAAAGCAACTGTACATAACGCATTAACTTAATGTTAAAATAGAATTATAAATACTGCAGAATTAGCCTGGCTATGTGATGGCTGCCAGGAAATGCCTGTCGCTAACAACTGTGGGGGGCCGTGGCTGGGGCTGAGACTTGCTGAAACTGCCAGAAGTTACTGAGTAGGATGTGAGTCTTTGAGAATAGCTGAGGTTGCCTAATGTCCTCAGTGTTTTAACCTGTTCCTTGCAGCCGAGGGGGTTTTAGGAGGAAGGAGGGAATCTCTGCTGAAGGAGTAGGTAAACAAACATTGTATGTACTTGAAATTTTGAAAAGGCAGATTTTGGTTGCCTTTTCTCCCTGTGAAACCAGCCAGAGAGGATATAGATTGAGAGGTGCAGATGAGGTGAGCTAACCCCAGCTAACTTTGGCAGCCCAAAGTATGAACTCCTAGCTGGTGTCTCTCTCTCTCTCGGGGGGGGGGGCAGGGGAGGGTTGTTTGTTTTGTTTTGGTTTTGTCTAAGATACATGTAAAGAGTGTGTAGGAGGGCGAAGAGGTCTAGTTTTGCTTTTTACTTCTGTTAACAATAGCAGTGCATGCATAAACAGGATAATGGGCAGCTATCTTCTAAGCTAGAAAGTTTTATATGTCATGATGCACCCTCAGCAGCCTAGAGAAGGCAGGTAGTCAGATGTAGCTATAGACATATGTAAACCAAAATGTGTCCTTTGAGATGAAAGCTTCTATAATCTTTTCCCATACATGTTTCCTATCCTTTGTCTATTCTGCCTCCTTTCCCAATGTTTGAACGTATACTTAGCCCTGTTTTACCTGACCTCTGCTCTGCTGCCTTCACTCCTATTTAAATATACCCCAAGAAAACAGTCCACTTCTGCGATTTTACTTTAGGCTGGGCATTCTGGAGTTACAAAATGCAAAATCTTAGCAAAGGGGAAAGAGGACATTACAATATTCCTTAGGCATCTAACGTAACCATGGATATCCCAAACATTGTTAGTCACACAGAGCTTGAGAGTAATACATTATAGAGCATATAGAGTGTCCTTGGATGCTTGGACTTTGACTGACTTTGTCTTCCTGGCTGTACCTCTTTTTTTAGGGAACATGAACCACAGTAACTTGGTGAGGGGTTCACCAGTACGTCACCAACTTTCACTGAGGAAATGTGTTGCCTCGCACTCTGGGTGTGCTCATAGATCAGTGAATGTGTAAGCCTGCTACTTTGGCCTTTTCTTTCAATAAGCCGTTTTCTAAAATGCAGACAGACTTAAGAAAAATGAGTTGGCTAAAGCTGATGAGCAGCCTCTTTAGAAGCAATTGGGAAGGTGCTGACACATAAAGGAAAAAGTACCATCAACTGAAGTTATGACAGTTAAAAACAATTTCCCCTTCCCTTTCTGTTGGTTGCACTGTTTTCGGAGGATGATTCAGTAACCCTTCCAATGAGTGGCTGCAGTGTGGTTCAAAAGGGAAACTGTTGCTGAGCAGGGTTGGTGAGACCTGCTTCCTTTTTCTAACCCACTGCACTCACGCTGTTGTTGCTGAGCTTCGGGTTAGGTCAGGGTGAGCAACAGCGGTTTTTTCAGCAAAACTCATGTGGCAGAGGCTGTTTTGGAGATGGAGTGGTGGAGGGAAAGTGTCACAGCAGTATCGGTAGACACCTGTAAATTGTGAAAACTAAATGCTTGTTAACAGCTCATCTTATTAAAATGCCAACAAATGCACTTAATGGGCCTTATTCACCATCTCTTCATCAAACCTGCTCAGCTGTAAGGCTGAATAGCACAGCTGCAAATCCAGTTCCTTCTAGTAACTATTATTTGAATTATGTCATCTGCAGGGAGGTGGGGTTCAGGTTTTTTTTCTATGCACAGGGGAAAAACATACCACATCTTAAATACCTATCTGGTTGTTCACCATCAAGTGTTTAATCACTGTGTTCAGTCATTGGGACGTAACTGTTTTACGACATGGCATGCCTCGTGTCCTGGAGGAATGCAGTGTTTATAACCCTGCCACCTTTAAGGGGCTGTATAGGTGTACATAGTTTGGTCTTTGAAATCCATCTTGCCACCTTGATGGATATACACTAAAAGTCTCTGGAGAAGAATTGATGCAACGTCTCTCATGAAGATGAACGATGGTGGTGCATGTGAGGAAGACTTTTCCTTGTCCTCCTTTACAAACGTGTTCATTTTGCCTTTGCTATTGACCGACTTCTCTCATTCCCCTCTGTGGCATCTTTTTGCTGTGTAGGATGTTACCATAAACCATGGTCACACTTAGTGCTGCTAAAATATTTCTGGACTTCTTGGCACGAAAAGGATTAGTGATCAAAACTACCAAACTTCAGCATAAAAAGGGCTAATGATCAAAACTACCAAAATATGATAAAGAAAACTTTAAAACTGATTTTTGTGAAGAAGCTTCAACTTTTGAGTTTGGGTTTGATTTTGCTGAGAATTTATGAGGGCAAGAGAAAAACTTAGAAATTATAGAGAAAAATGCTTAAAAAATAAAAACAATTTTGTAGAAGACAGTTGTTTCCTACCAGCCTCAAACAAATCATCTTTCAGTAGTTATTCCTGTAACGCGTTCATGTCCTCTTGATCTCTGCTTCTTTTAACTAAGGACTCAGGAAAGGAAAACTACGGTAAACTTCAAATTGGCCAAGCCTCAGAAGATATGTGGAATGGCTCACAGGTGAAAGACAGATTTTGGGAAGCTGGAGTCCTTCCCATGCAGCAGCCACTCTTTAAAGGAAAACTGGATGCTTGCCCAGCTCATGGCAGTTTCCTGCTAGTTACCACAGCATCCTGCTGGGAAATCTTGGCCTCCTATTAATTTAATTGAATTGTTATGACATGGTGCTGTTAATCAGTTTCCTGGTTTTTTCAGATTCATATGATTCTCTACAGCATATGGTCTGTTCTTTTTTGATGTCAAAAGCAAGAAAAATCTTGGAAGAAAGAGTGAAAGAAACAGTTGCTTAGCTTTCTGTGAAAATATGGCAAGTAAACCTGAAGAGTTGACTGTGCCTGTCCTTTTCTGCTGATAATAGTTTTGGGCATCACCTCACAATCGTCTTGTTCTTATATTTATGCCTCCTGTGTCTGTAGCTTTGCTTGTTGGGCCTGCAAGGCAATAGGAAGCTGATGAGAACATCTGTTTAAGCCCCTTCTTTTATAATAACGTGCAGAGCATGTTGCCTGGCTGTGGGCTCCATCTTTAGCTTTTCTACAGAGCTCTTCATTTTTGTTCCTTCTCCTCCCATTTGTCCGCTTGTCTGTTGCGTGCAGACTGACACACGTCTCAATTCTGTCAGTGCTTCTTACATGCTTCTAGCTTTATGTGGGCAAGCAGAAACAATCATCGCTGTAATTTTATTTCTATTGTATCATCTAAATTTGTGCTTGCTCAAGTAGGGAAACTAGGCTAAATACTTCTGCTGACCACAGCTTTGTTAATGCACTCTGAATGAGCAATGCATCAGGTAAGGTTTTGGGCTGGTTGGACCTTTACAAGGGAAAACCAGCAGGTATTCCCCCTGGTGCTGAGGAGGTAGCCAGTGCAAATCTGGAAGTAGTTGAGTTATTTTACTGCAAAACCGACTTGTCTTTTTCTTTAATTGATTCCTGACTTTTGGATGTCGTTCTCTGGAGTTACACTTTCTTGGTATAAAAGTATGCCCTCAGCTGCAGCCCAGCCCAGTCCAGTTCACCTGGGCAGTATCCAAAAAGGAGATGAGGGTTTTCATGGTGACTGCTTTCTAGGTATCCTTTGGCGTTGTTATATCTCTGCTTGCGTTGTGGCTTATCTTCTCCTTCTGTTACCTTTGCTTCCTTATGCCAAGTGAGAACTTCCTGGCTGGATGAATTGTTCTTCGGGGCATTTTGGGCTGTTAAGTCATTCCTATAGTGCTTTGGGAACTGGGAAGGGAGTGGACCAGCAATTGAGTTGGTGCACGCTGCTGTGTGGTGGGAGAATCCTTCCCGCACCTCTTGGGGTAAACCTGCTAAATTCTTGACTAACTGGTGGCATCTTAAAACACTCCAACATAGTCAGCTAAACATAAAAAAAAGTTACTTGCACAGAAGGTAAACAGGCTAGTGTGGGGTAGGAAAAAAACATATGTAGGTAGCCCCTTGAAAATCCTGAGTAGGGTTGGGAAATGGTAACACACCAGAAAAACTATTGTTGTTTGTCCCCATAGAAACCCAGTGTTGAAAGATAACTCTTATCTTAATTGTCAAGTTTCAGTTCTGAATCCTCATCAACTGACTGATGGTTCCTGACTAAACTCTTGGCTTTTTAATGAATGTCAGAAAGGGCACACCCTCATCGATGCTGGGAACATCATTGTGAACACTTTACCTGGGACAATAGACCTGGAGGAAGAGAGAATCCATTTATCTGCTGTGCTTGTTCAATATTCATGTTGATCATAAAACAAAAAAGGGGAAATGCAGCACTTCCTCATTTAACCATGTCTTACCTGCTAATAAACAGAAACACCAGCACTCAAATGAAAGGAGATGTTGCTGCTCTTCAGGCAAATAATGCCGTATAATTTATATAAGGCTTTATCATGATGCAATTTACAATAAATACCGATAACTGCAACAGCACTAGGACAAAATGACTGAATATTAAGTGATAGGTTTTAACAGAAGTCATTAAATTAAAAACAAAAAACCCATGGTTAGCAGCCAGTCATTTTTGTTGCCTGTTGTGGGTTCACCCCAGCTGGCAGCTCAGCCCTACACAGCTGCTCACTCTCTCCCCTCAGTGGGATGGGGAGAGAATTGGCAGGGCAAAAGCAAGAAAACTTGTGGATTGAGATAAAGACAATTTAATAGGTAAAGCAAAAACTGTGCACACAAGCAAAGTGAAATAAGGATTTGATTTCCATCAGCAGGCAGATGTTTAGCCATCCCCAGGAAAGCAGGGCTTCATCACATGTAACAGTTACTTGGGAAGACGAATGCTGTAACTCTGAATGTCCCCCCCTTCCTCCTTCTTTCCCCAGTTTTAATTGCTGAGGACAGTGTCATATAGTCTGGGATATCCTTTTAGCCAGTTGGGGTCAGCTGTCCTGGCCGTGTCCCCTCCCAAATTCTTGTGCACCTCCAGTCTACCTGCTTTGGGGGGAGCAGTGTAAGAAACATAAAAGGCCTTGATGCTGTGTAAGTACTGTTCGGTAGTAACTAAGACATTCCTGTGTTATCAACACTGTTTTGGTTGCAAATCCAAAACATAGCACCATACCAGCTGCTGTGAAGAAAATTAACTCCATTCTAGCCAAAACCACTGCACCTGTTTATGCAAGGGGCATTGTCAGGCTAAATAATTTACCTAAGAAAGTCTGATTAAGCATTTGAAGTGTTAGGAGTAATTTTTTTTCATAGCTTAATCTGCTTTCCATACTGATAGTTACAATTTATATTTTTCTTTTTCAGTGATTGTAGTTTAACTAGTTTTGATTTGGTTTAATCAGCATTTGCTTGCTTGCTTTCTAGTTTTTTCCATATCAAAGGATTTAGGTTGCAGATGCTACCTGGGAGTGTTTTGGGGTGGGGGGGAAGGAAACCTGATTTGGGAGGTACAAAGTTGCAATAACATTTCTATTAACTATACTTGTAACCAGTTTTTCTTAAGTCTGACAGGATCTAAATACTCAATGGAGGATTTGTCTGTATATTTGTCTGTAATAGTTTGGTGCAGTATAACTGTGAAAGTACAGTTCAGACTAAATTGTATTTATATTCAAATTGATCAAGTTGATTCCCCTAGTTGTGGCTGGTTTGACCTTCTGAGCACAGCAAAAATAGTGAAAAGTACCTCTTACATGTTGTTACACATTGACATTAAGTTCATAGATTTATTTTGCTCTTGGTTATGTTAGAGCTCCTCTGCCCCACGCAGGGCACTGCTACACAGCTTTTGGGGCCATTTGCCCCAAGACTTCCATCTAGCAAGACCCTGTTTGGGTGTTTCCAGAGCTGTTAGTGCCGCAACCTAGGTGTGAGGCTGGGGATCCAACAGTGAGTTGAAAACTTCAAGAAGATCCAGAGCGAAGATAAGGGAGAAGGCAGGTGGCTTCTGCAGGTGAGCTGCTAACATCTGGGGATCGGGGTAGAAAGGAAGAGAACAGGGTGAGAGAACCGCAAGGAAAGGTTAAGTGTGTCACTGTTTATCCCCCTTCCCTCCTCATTTATCAAAGAAAATTTATTAACAGTGCAAAGTAATTGGAATATTTGTTCTGACTCTGGGATGTTGCCTTAGTCCTAACTTAGTGCAGCAAAGATGATTTCATTTTGAAAAATATAATGTTGCTGGCTGCCTGGTAGGAAAACAATTCTTCACCAAAGTTCCGTTCTCAGGCAAATTGTTATATAGATTTGTATATATTTAGAAGTTCAGAGTGGCCAATTAGGCAGATTCCTTCCTTTGAACTGATTGAAATATTTCCTAAATGATAATAAAGTTGGTCAATATTACGCAACTTGGGTGTTGCACTGGATCTCTTTCAATATACCGTATCTTGGGTACGTTTGTAGTACTGCTTATTGGGAGTGTGGATGTGTTACTTGTGAAGGGTGCCTGAAGACTGGATTTATACCTGTGTCTTGTTTTGACTTGTGTAACAAAAGCCTGGAAGATTTTTCAGGTTTTATTTTTTATATAAGCATGAGGAGCTTAATGCCAAATCTGCCTGCTTTCACTCAAGGTTTGTAGGAACACAGATACTTTAGCTGAAACGTGAGTGTTAATGTTGGAAGTATTTTTTTTCATAGTCAGTAGAACTCTGCTCATGTTTGAAATAGGTTGCGCAGCACAGCTTGTATGATACCTGATTTAACCAATTGCTTATACTTTTTATTTCCTCCAAATAATAAAAAGCTTATTAATTGATGTGATGTTAAAGCCACACGGCTTTCACTGTGAGTTCTTCAAAGGCAGGATGTAGTTCTGTCTTGTTACAAGCAGACAAAAGCCAGCACAGCTGTGAAAGAGCAGTGCCCACCTTCCTCCTCAGGCCTGGCGGTTTGTTCCCAGCCTCTCCTGTACAAGCAGGAGCAGAGGTGCAGAAGGGCAGAAGATCTGGTTCACAGCTGACCTCCCTTCCTCTCCTTGAGTTGGTTTCAGGCTGTAGCCAGGTGCCTGCGTGGTCACACACATGCTTGTGCCAGCACAGGGCAGGCTGCAGTGCTGGGGTGTAAGTGAAGGGAGGTTTAGGGCTGCATCTCTGGCAGTGATGGTGTCTAATGCCAACTTAGTGTCTGTGAAACTTCAGCTTTCCGTGCCATACTGGAGGGCATGTTCACTACTGAAAAGGCACAGCTGGCTTTTTCAAGCATCCATTCCTGAAAATGTAAATACAACCTTGGATAGCCATGGCCGTACTGCATTAATAAGCTAAGCCCCAAATACACTTGGAGTTGACCTTAAGTTGCAGAGAGGTTAAAAACCCTGTTGACTTGCCTCCTTCACTGGAATGAATTATATTGTGGCAGCAGTGTGACAATAATATCCACCTTTATATGTCAAGGCATAGGAAACAAGTGGGAGGAAACCTAGCCCTCATCTTGATTTAGTAAGTCAGTGAAAACTTCAGACTTCCTTATCGCTAGGATTTTGCATCGCATTAACCAAGCAAACTTACATGCTTTCTTCTGGTGACTGTGGGGTCTTCCAGTGTAAACAAAACGTACCTGGGGGAAACCAGGCAGAGCCCACTTAACTTCTGGCTGCTTCTTTATGTTCAGGACTTTGTATCTTTATACTTAATATGAAAGAGTCTAATTCTGATTGATTATTTTTTTCCTTCATGGGTTGCCTCTCAAATACATTTCTAGAAAGTAAAATCACCATATCCTACTTACAAGCCTGGCACTTACCAGATGTTTTCTTTTCCCTTCCCTGCTTCTTCTGAGGCTTCAGGAAAAAGACCAGCCATAACTGATGCAGCCTTTTTGTTCAGGCAATACAGGACCATTCATCACAGTGTGCTACTAGTCATTTATCGGATTTAAGTTTTTAGAGTGTCATCGCATGTTGGTTTTGAACCCAAATGTAAGATGAAGGGGATGCCCTGCAGTAGGCAGTACGTAACCCAGTACTTGAGTGGCAAGCCTAGCTGCAGAGAGCTCATACTTCCAGTCAGTTGGGCTTAGGCCTTGCAAGCGTTACCAGCAAGATCGGTGCTGGGTAGCAGTAACTTAAAGCAATGGTATTTAAAAACCATATCCATCTACTTCAAGCAGTCTTTAATGTCACACTGGTTTCTATTTTCACAGTCCTGGATTTTGGAAGGTTTTTACTCTCATCATCTTGCATTTTTGCCTCTCCAATTTCTTTCCATTATTGCAACTACTACCATCACATATGCAGTTCAGGTGTTCACAGGTTTCATGCCCTGTGTCCTTTGGTTTTCTGATTAATGACTTTGTGCAATGCTTCTTGATGGTTAATTCTTCTGGTTTGTATGCGTCACTACTCACTGAATTGTTTTCTTACTGCCCCTCTCCTGCCACCGAGCAGAAGCAAATTACTGTCAATCCAGTTTCTATTCTGAGAGTAATATTCTTGTTTCTTTCCCCCCCACAGGATTTAAACTGCCTCGTAAGAAATAGTAAGTATTCTTTTCTTCATTGCAGTTTTCTCATCAGATCATGCTTTTTTTTTAACTGGGTTCATACAGCAAGTTCTTCCTGCTAGAACCAGAGATGTAAAGTGAAGCACTGCTGTCATGCCTTGCTTTGGGAGTTTTTGGTTTGATCCATAATCAGCTCCAGCTAAAAGGGGAATGGAAAGTTAATTCTTTTTCAGGATAGATTTCTTGCAAGCGTTACCAGCAAGATCGGTGCTGGGTAGCAGTAACTTAAAGCAATGGTATTTAAAAACCATATCCATCTACTTCAAGCAGTCTTTAATGTCACACTGGTTTCTATTTTCACAGTCCTGGATTTTGGAAGGTTTTTACTCTCATCATCTTGCATTTTTGCCTCTCCAATTTCTTTCCATTATTGCAACTACTACCATCACATATGCAGTTCAGGTGTTCACAGGTTTCATGCCCTGTGTCCTTTGGTTTTCTGATTAATGACTTTGTGCAATGCTTCTTGATGGTTAATTCTTCTGGTTTGTATGCGTCACTACTCACTGAATTGTTTTCTTACTGCCCCTCTCCTGCCACCGAGCAGAAGCAAATTACTGTCAATCCAGTTTCTATTCTGAGAGTAATATTCTTGTTTCTTTCCCCCCCACAGGATTTAAACTGCCTCGTAAGAAATAGTAAGTATTCTTTTCTTCATTGCAGTTTTCTCATCAGATCATGCTTTTTTTTTAACTGGGTTCATACAGCAAGTTCTTCCTGCTAGAACCAGAGATGTAAAGTGAAGCACTGCTGTCATGCCTTGCTTTGGGAGTTTTTGGTTTGATCCATAATCAGCTCCAGCTAAAAGGGGAATGGAAAGTTAACTCTTTTTCAGGATAGAGTTTGGGGGTGGGGGGTGGGGTGGGTGGAACACAACCCAACTTGTTTAGTTTCTATTTAAAGCTGGGATGGTCAGTTTTTAAAGAAATGAGAAATTTAGGACAAGTTTGTCAGTAAATGTTCATTACAAGCTATGATAGTACCTGATGAAAAATTAGTGTATGAACTAGAATTTAAAAAGGGGCATAAAGGGGTGCAGCTGAAAGCAATTAATGTAAATTATTGGGCATAAAGTCCAATGAATTAACTCGACCTTAAAGGTCTTTTCTAACCTAAATGATTCTATGATTTGGAAAAGGAAACTAGAGTTACTGTAAGTCCCACTGAACAAATATATTGGCTATACCAGGGGTAAGGGGTCAAGTCTTAGCAATGGCACACATTTGAAACACTTTAGTATAATTATGGGTAAATGTTCTTAAAAAAGGAGAACATTCTGCATTTGTCTGTTTGGTACACGGAGGTGTCTAGACGGTGCTGCAGAACTCCTTGGCCTTTCTTTGCAGTTGTTGTTTTAAGCAGGCTCATTTCTGCCTCAGTGCCCAACCCTGTATCATACTGGCACAAATATTTTTGTAGCCATGCTTGGCATGCCAGATCAGGGAGATGACTATGCTGAAAATAACCAGATTTTAAACTTTTTTGGCAGGAGGGAGATTGGGTGGGATCAGATTGGATCGTATTTCCCACTGGCAGACAGCCATTGGAATATAGCGTGACAACATGGCTAAGCCAAGCTGCAGCTCCATCATTAAAATGCTGCCTTATTTGAATATTTGGTTTAAATTCTGCCTTATGGTTCTTGTTATGTTTCTCTGCTCTAGGTAAAAGATTTTTTTTTTTTAGTGCTTAATACACTCTTTTCTGAAAGGTACTTTAATCTTACCAGGTTTTCTATAGATATTTTTTGGTAGAATGAGCCTTTGAGGATTGTCTGATTACTTCCTAAGCCTAAAACCATGCTGTCACAAGAAGGGATAGTGCCCACTTTCCACTGTTCCCATCACTGAAAGTGTACTTTGGGGGGTGACTCTGCACTGCATAATGGCAAACTGCCGGGGGGGAGAGTGCTGCTCTTAGGGGGTGTGGGGGGGGTGGGGGGTGGCTGTGCACTGCATAAGGGCAACCTGCCGGGGGGGAGAGTGCTGCTCTTACCTGTGTCCCTTCCAGCATCTGGTTGCATGCTCCCACTGCTTCCCCTGGGACAGTGCCAACGGTGGTGGGCCTGCAGGCTGAGCTGCTTCCTTGAGCTCTGCCTGATGGAGTAGCCCACCAAGGAAATCTTTGTTTGGCGGGTCATTTTTTTTATGAACCAAATCATCACACAGCCCCATGATTGTTTGAACTCATGCAAGGGAATACGTGGAAAATGTAGCCAAGAGAGCAACATTTCATTAGCAGCATGGATTTCTATCAGCTGAAACTGGTAGCAAAACATGTTTTGCCTTTGAGGAGTTCAACCTACAAATTTATTCTCTTGCTTTTCGTTGTTCTGTTTTTCAATATTACAGTGGTTTAGTGTGGATGCAACAAGTAGCTAAAGAATATCGTACTGATCTCTCCAAAGCTTGTATGATCATTTTAGCTTTTTTCTTCTTTTTTGATATATTCAGTGATCACACTAGCCTGTTCATATGATTCATAGATTGCATTACACAGCTCGTGTTCATTAGTTTTTCTGCTAGTTTTTCAGTAGTGCTGTTATGAATAAATACCATTATAAATTTTCATTAGGTAAATATGGCCTACACTACATGTGCTTAGATATATATTACAGTATGCCAAGAAGTCTTTTGTCTGAATGGGTCCAGTATACAAAGTGACTCAGACTTATTTTTATTGACAGTTCTGCCTTCACCTCCTCCCAAGTCTGACAGTTATCATACGCTCTATCATCAATTATTTTATATTTCTAGATTGTTGATATTTTTTAGAAAAATGCATAGCATTGGGCCTACGCTCACCCCCGCAGAGCTATTTAAAACATTCAAACAGTAATGATTTCCCACTTGCAACTCCTCCTTGATTTGTCAGCCTAGTTCTTCCTGTGTTGTGCTTCACTGATATTCAGCAGAGCTATTTTAATATGCTCTGATAAGTCAGATGTCTTACAAAAGTCTAAGTAGATCATGTCTGTCTAATGCCTGTCATACTTGATTTCATTTTCTGATGAGATTACAGGACCAGTTTTCCCTAACACTGTATTGACTAGCATAAATTATTTTTCTGTCCGGAGAGCTCATTAGTTTAGGAAAGGCATAACAAGCAGTTGTTGGAACCTAAATTCAGATGTATATTCAAATTAAAGTAAGGCAGTTTTTAAACAGAAAGTAATTACCCAGGGAAATTGTTCCAATAGTTATCTGACAGACTTCTTATCACTGGAAGGCTGGAAATTAGTACTAGTGTTCTAACATAGGTCTGTTTCAGCAGCAAGGTATGGTCTTGCTGCAGGAGATACTGAGTAAATTCACTTGACCTATTTAAACCTGACTACATTGATTGTGATAATTACTAATGGATTTTAAGGAAAAGAGGAAGTGTAAGTTACTAGAATGAGTGAGTTCAGAATATTACAGGCAATTTATAAAGTACTTGCATGCTGAAAACTGCCTTTCTGAACCGTGAAGCAGTCTGTCACCCAGTTTTGCCCTCTGAGTAACCCTGACCCAAAGGGCAGACCATAACTGCAATTAAGCGGAGTTTCCTCAGCCCCGCTCTAAATGGCAGCTTGCATTTGCTGGACAGGTACCTGCATGGAGGCGAGCTGGCTGCAGGTTCCCGTGTGGACTCCTTCTGCTCCGAGCAGTCTTCATGTCTCTTCTGATGTTTTCTGTCAGATGGATGGAAACCTGCTCCCTGTGCTTCGGATAGAATGGAAAGTGGCCACTGATGGTAAGTGGTGGTTGTTTAATGTGAACATGGAGCAGAGGAATTAGGTGTGATCTAGTAAGGATAGGGAGGAGAATTATGACTTGGAAGTCTTTTACTGATCTAGTCATGAAAGTAGAGCTTTGAAATTTGGGGGTTTGGCTGCTTCATTTTGTTTGTTTTAGGGGATGATTTTGTTTTTTCTTGGTGACTGAATCAGGGCTTTGTGTGTGCTGGGTATTCAAGAATTTAAAATGTTTCCACTAGTATGGGATAATGATATTTAAAATGGGAAAAGCAGATAAAAATGGAATCCAGTGACCCACACCTTTACCATGGCAGTGAGGGGAGAAAGGAGGTTCACGCTGCAAGCATTGCCTTTTCAAGGCATTGCAATGACTGCAGCAGTCTTGTGCAGGAGAATTACATCTGTGAACTGAACAAATGAGAATTAATTTGAGAGCACAAATAGCTTATGTGCTGTTAACCCAATGCAAGTTCCTCCCATTTTGGGTAATCTAGTCCTTGTAACTTAAGTTTCCTATATGCAGATGTGTCTTGATAAAGGAATAATTGTCTCATTCTTGGAGCCTAAATGAGTACCACTAAGTCAAGTTTTCTCACTCTCCAAATATCTTTGATTATTTTTTGTTTGTTTGTATATGGTGTTTCCCTTGCATGCACTTGTCCGTGGTTTTGCACTGATTCAAGACAGAATTAAATGCATTCATTTCTTCCTTCTGCCGGGCCTGTGTCTGAGTGCTGTATAGAGTTATTATCTCAGTATAGCTATAGTAGTGTAGAAGCAGGTGTGACTCGGGTAACCCAGTCATTTTGTGTAGCTGTGGTTATAAACTTTCTCATTGGGATTGTCTGTACCAAAATAAAAGCGTATTTACTTGGTGCCCAAACTGCATGAAGCAGCCTTGAGAGGCAAAGCTAAACACAACACAACCTGTGGAACTGCCAGGGTGTCTGGAAAAATGAAGTTGCCTTCTATGCTGCCCCTTCACTTGCACAGATGGAGCTCTTGCCATGCAATACAACCTTTAAGCTGAAAGTGCTGTTAGTCAACCCTGCATGCTCACTTTTTCATGGCCAGTTATCTTTGTGTTGGGATCCCCAGTGCTTCAAAGGAGTAAGACTGTGACAAGACTAGGCACAGTGGTAATCTCTGTGGGGGTTGCAACCTCTACATGTGCAGATGACAGGAAAAGACCTCTCTCTGTCCCTGTGCCTGCAGCTAGCATCCAGTATCTCCGAGGGGCAGAGCTGGCTGTGATGCAACTGAACAGCAATCAACAGATCTGTGCCCAGTTTGACTTTCAGAACAACTTGCCACTTCAGGTCCGTCCGGATGGAGGCCGGGTGAGTGCAAAGGGCTCTAAACTACTTTTTTCTAATCCATGGGTTTGTTTCTGCTTTCGCTGTCATACAGCAAGGTTATTGATTAAAAAGTACAAACTGGTTAGAAGAGTTGATGAAACAATCAAGATACTGGGCTTGAGACCTGCTGTTGTTTCCAGTTTGTTTTACACCTGTGTGTAACTGTACAAGCTGCTTGCTTATCTTGGTTTCTCTTTCACTCTTCCTATCTTTCAGGTTTTAAGAATTGTTGCTTTCACTGCCTAGCACATGTCTTCATTCTGGATGTTGCTTAAAGCAACTCGTTGTAGGAGTTTTTGCATTCTGCTTGACAGCTCTGACATAGCCTTCTTTTTAACTCAACCCTTCCTTTTACTTCCACCTCTTTCTTGTACCCTCTTGCTGTGGAGGAAAGCACCAACCTTAGGAGTGGTCCTTCAGCTTACACTCAGTCTAGGAAACTTGTCAGAAAAATGCTGAGCATCCACAGCTCCCTTTATGAACAATAGGAATCTGGAGTTCATTCGTTATCACGCAGAACTGGGCCATAGTTAGCTTACCATCTGGAGCCGGTGCCTCTCCCAGAATTTGCACAGCGCTGCTGATACGTGGAAAACAGTAGAGATTTAAGAAAATATTTATGGAATGGCCAGGTACAGAACTATATATGTATAAGGGCAACTCTAAATGCTTAACACTTGCACAGCACTGCAAGATTCATACTAGACTAGAATTTCAGTCTCAAAACTGCATATTTTAGCCTCGTTTTCTTTCAGTTCAGAATGAAATTAAGTGGAAACTCATGCCAAACAACTGTGTTGAGACTGTTGTGTCTGTTCAGAGATCCCAAGAAATAACTGTACTTTTCTCATTCTAAACAGAAGAATTTGAGCTAGACTAAGGGACTGGTATATTTAATATACCTGAGTTCCATTTTTTTATAGTCAAGCTTCAGAAAAAGGGTCATATGGGATGAGGGAACACAGTGGAACAGGCCCAAGCCAGCTGTTAATTTCAGTGCCTTTATAGGACAACATTCTCACTTTAAATCCTTGTGAATGTGTTTTGTTTTCAGTGGAATTTCACTTTTGACCGTTTTGAAGTGGAACCTGGCCAGACTTACCAAGTGACTGTCTACCACCTGCCCAAACTGGGCGTAGATGGAGACTACAATTGCAAGTCCACGTCTTTCACAATGCCTGGTAAGAGATGCTCTAGTTCACTTAGGCCTTGAGCTTAGGACTGTGATGGTTTGTGGACCTGTGGTTGGGGTTTTTTTTTCCAGACGAGACCCATGAACTATGAGCAAGTTTGGCAATAGGGTGACAGTATTATAAAAACCTGTTGTCCTTTCCGAATGCTGCTGTTTAGAAAGTCCATGGTGCTAGCCTTATCTACAATACCCCTGTGGTATATATCCAAACTGCATGTGCTGCGACTCACCATCCTTATTTCTGGGATCCTGTGTCCAGAAGTTTGTCAAACCTAAGGCACCTGAAGGTGCACAAGTCCATGGGACCCAATGAGATCCATCCGCGGGTCCTGAAGGAACTGGCGGATGAAGTTGCTAAGCCACTCTCCATCATATTTGAGAAGTCGTGGCAGTCCGGTGAAGTTCCCA
>NW_008795252.1:2289658-2303531 GCF_000699145.1 Aptenodytes forsteri
GCCCCATCCCTGGAAACCTTCAAGGTCAGGTTGGACGGGGCTCTGAGCAACCTGACCTAGTTGAAGATGTCCCTGCCCATGGCAGGGGGGTTGGACTAGATGACCTTTAGAGGTCCCTTCCAACCCAAACTATTCTATGATTCTATGAAACCTCTGCTTGGAATAAAGTGCACGTGGAGGGACTATTCTGTGAAGGCCAGACCTTTTGATTCTGTCCTACGTGGAAGATACTGCTACGAAAATTTTACATGCTCAGTAGAAAGCTGGACAAAACCTTGGACTTGGGCCTCTGATTTCTGAGAAATTGCATTTGTAGCTTGTCAAGAATTCTGCTACAGCTATGGCTAAAGAGAAATTCATAATTAAACCTGAAAACCAGTATAGGTGCCCCTCTGAGGGGCTGTTTGAAGATAAGTTACATCTGCTGGATTTTGTTGTCAAAATGTTCATCAGTGGAGCAGGCACAAAGATATTTCATCTACATGAATGGGGCTGTAGCGTAATCTTTCATGCTCTTTGCAGACTATCACTGCAGCTTTTACTTAATTTTAAATCTTTCAAAGTTGCTCCTCTGCTTGTGGAAGCTGGAAGTACAGGCCAGAATTTCCAAATCAGAAGGAGTAAAGTTTGGCTTCTAATATTAAATTTAGACAGGTGAAGTTTGATTTCAAAGGCACAGTTAGGCATAATTTACCGAGAAACTCGATAGAGCTGAGTACCTGACCTTTTCTTGTGTATATGAAAATTTTCCTATAACTAAAAAGAACTTGTTTTATTGTTTTCCCTGAAGATGCTGAGCATCTGCAGTGCCCTCTGGCTGCACTGAGTAATTTATAAATATTTGGCACTCAATAAACTTGTTCATAGTTTTCTTCTTAACTTGCTTATAGTTGTCAACATGACTTTGTAGTTATAAAATGGCAAAGTATGTGATGTGCCAGTCAATGTGAGCTGGAAAAGGAGAGGGAGCACTTCGTTTTCAGCCCTCTTATCCTTTCTTATACCTGGTCGTACTGTGAACTTCCAGGCTTTTATCTTCCACTGTTCTTCAGAAACCTAGTGCATTGTGTGAAGCTCAGCAGTTGCAGGGAGCTTTGCTGATTAGAGCTTACATGTGAATTACAGAGGCACTATATATTTTCCAACTTTGAAAGTTGGAGATTTAAGATATGCAATGTTTTCTTTCAGCTGTTTAAGCAAGGAGTTGTTCCTTTTCCTTTGTGTCCAAACCCTGGAGGAGAGACGTAGTTTAGGCTGAGACTTGTAAATCCCGCATTGCTAAATATTGAATATGTAACTCTGGATTTGACTCTGAAGAAAGTCCCAAAGAGTAGGGCCAATCTGCTAAAGGAAGCAAAGAGGAATTATAAATGTGGAAGAGTGTTTTGGGATCAAGAAAGATTCCAGCCTGCTAGTTTTCCTGGGGCAGAATGCTTTTGGAGGCATCTATTGCTGCAGTGCATCCAAGGTCCAGAGATCAATATGAAGTTTTAATTCCACTATGACCCTCTCTGCACAAGTCTTACATTAGCAAGAGATGTCAAATATTACTATTATAATAGTATTGTATGTTTTCAGTCTTTTCTTATTAATTATCTCTGTTCTGAAAAAAAAACAACACCATAAAATCAGTGGAGGTGTTAGTTCATACATTGAAAACCAATACTATTCTGCTGCAGAATAACTGCTTTGGAACAAAGGTCTCTAGTCATCAAGGAGGACTTAGTTAGGTCTCTGGCTTCTGATAAGAAAATGTGTGTTTTTCCTAAATGGAAGTACAATGTTTCTGACTAATCACTGATGGTCTTTCTTGCAGACTGCAAGGACTCTCTAATGAAAAGAACAATCCCATGTATAAAGACAGGTAAAAATTTTTCTGTTTGAGGTACCCTGTTGAAATATTTCTGACAGTTAAGAAACTTGGGAATATCCGCACTATTTCCAGGCAGCTTGTGGGAGCCCAGGATCCAAGGTAAAAGTCTAGATGATACAACTCTGCTTGTGAGCTTTAACCCATGGATGGAGTCAGCCCGATACCAAATTCATGTGGCCAGCTTCCTGAATGAGAAGACGTGTAAAATGATCACACGTGATTTCACTGAGGTAATTACCTTCCTAAATTACATCCTCTGTGGTAATTTAGACAAACATTTCTTTAATGGTTGCTAAACAAGGAGTTGGAGCCATGATGTAGGAGATGTAACAAATGCACTTGTACAGCAACTTTCAAGGAATTATTTTCACAAATTTTTAATTACCTTTGGAATGGGGAACTTTATTTCAGGAATAAAGATCAAAAAGAGGTTTTATAATGCACGGAGCAGTCTGTAAACATCTGCAAAGAAAACCAAAATTTGATATTTTACTATCTGGGCTTTATTACCTTTGTCAAGCCAATGCCTGGGGGATAAGACTAAATAAATCAACAAAAATTGAAGTGCAAAGTTTCAATAAATCATTGAAGTAGTTTATCAAATGTGATGGGGGGGTGTTAATTTTTTTAGATCAAGAATGAGTGGTTTTGTAACATGTTTCAATCAAACTGAGAATCAATTCCTGTAGGTCTTACAGCCTGTATTGTCGAGAAGCTCAAAGTAGATCCAGAGTGTCTTCGGACATAAGAAATGCTTTCCTTCAGGCATCTGAGGGAGGAGAAATACTGAATATTTCGTACCAGTCCCCACCCTTCCTTGAGGGAGGGCAGATATATTGGTATTCAATTTGCTTAATCTTTCCATTCCTTCCACACTTAAAACCCTTTGTACTGCATGCACTAAAATGTATTAAGTTATTACTGACACAGCTGGTACAGCTGTATGCATATTTCCCTGGCAGAGGGAATATACCTTATTTTGGAGTATGTATCTGCTAGTCATTGTAAAGAATATATTTAGATTGTCATGATACTGATTGTATACAGCAGGTAACAAGGACAACTTATTTGTCTGTTCTAGTGTCAGAAGCAGCAGTGTTGACAGCTTTTTTAATTAAACGAGGAAGCTTGTTAGTGTTTACACATTAAGTAACTGAAGACATTTACATTGTTAAGAAACTGTAAGTTTGTTTAACATGTTTGAAGTTATACAATGTACATCCTTAATTGTTTCCTGTTACCTCTGCAACCTTAGCCTGCTGTCTTAAATTGTATTACTATGTCTGTCACACAGGACACCTGCAGTGATGGTGGCCGCACCATTTATCTGTTTTGTTATCTGTGAGCTTCTTGTTCCAAAGAAAAAAAAAATCTGCTGCTTTGGACCACTCCATATTCTCGTGTCAACTCCTCTTCTTTTTTCCTGCTTTCATTCCATTTTCTTCCTTCCCTTATAACTTGCATCTCATTTCTGCAGGGTGGACTTCAACAGCAAGTGAATGTCACAATCAAAATAGAGAAGAATATAAGAGCTTGCTGCAACTACAAAATACAGGTAGGATCTCGCTGTTGTCCCTGTGTCCTTCCTTCACCAACAAGGCGATGAGCAGCTTAGGAATGTTATGCTTTTTGCAGTGTTTTGTTCTGAGATTGCCTAATCCCTAATTACCTGTGTCAGGGAAATGATGATTATGGCTGAAAGAACAATTTTTTTTATATAGGTGTTCTCTGTAGACAGTGGCTTTTCCTTAGTATAGGGTTGCCAAGTCAGAGACTATGGAGTGGGAATGGGACAAGTATGCAACCCTAGGAGCTCATTGCCTTCTTAATGTATAGTGTAAGAATTCTTGATTAATCTTGTTTCTGAAGGGAAATGGGAGTTCTGTGTCCTTGCGCTAAAATACAGGGAATGTAGAGGCGGGGGGGGAAGTAAAGTGGGGAACAGAATTGCTTTTAAGAATAGCTTCTGTTTTCTGAACTTATTTCAACTGCAGATTCAGCCATTCTTTGCGATCTGTGGCACAGACTGTCTGAGACACTCTGCTTTCATCCCATGTTCACCAGCTCCAGGTGAGAACTGCTTTTCTGTAAATTAGATTCCCATTGTCTTACAGATGAGAGCTGAATTTAATGTAACTCTTGTCTTTTTGCAGGTACAGACCCATCAGGTAAGAAGTTCTTCCAATACCCTGAAACTTCTCTTGCTGTTCTTTTCCTGTCATAGAGAATAACAAATGATCCTCCCTGGGAATGACCCGATGGGCAGGAAATGTCCCCTTGTAACACTGAATTCAGTGTGAATTGTGTTAAGAGTTACTTCACCATGATTTAACGAGGCAAGTATTTGTATGCAGTGCGAACCTTAAAGAGCAATTTTTTAGAGATACTTCACTTGCATAAAATTATTTGAGAAACAGTTTTGACAAGAAGAGTCTTAATATAAAATACTTTCTGTCACTTTGCTCGGTGTTAAAAAATTTGCATAATATAAAGCAGCTTTTGGAGAGAATAGCTTGCATATATTCATTTTTATGAATGTCAAGATAAATCATGTGCATAATGATTTGACATCTTTTTTTGGCTGCAGCAACACCTGTAAGGAGTTAGTTTGCCCAAAATTTAAAAAGAAAAAAACACCTGTAGATTGGGGAAAAAAAATACATCACCCAAAATGGTGAGGTTTTTTTAAGATAGATTACATGAACAGGCAGGACATGGGCGGCATGCCTGTCAAAGCTGGATAAACATTGCTGTTTAGAGGAAGGTCATTGATCGGTATTTTCAATGTGCTGCACATACGGTTCTTTGTGGAGCAAATTTATGGTGTAGAGCATCATCATGAAAGCAGGAATCCATTTTGAGAAGTGACTGTGGTATGTTGTAAGGGGGAAGTGCTGGACTACCCGTGGTTTTGGGCAGAGCCAGGGTCCTTCTCCCTTGGCCCCTGCTGCTCAAGAAACTTCTCTTCTTTGGTGAAACTCTGTTTGTGTAAAGCAATGTCTGAGTGCTATTTTTGTACTGCAGGTGATATGATTATATGGCTCTACTGGTGTATCACTGGGATATGTGTGTTACTGGTGGGATCAGTCATAGCAGGTGTGATTTGTATGACCAAAAAACGAGCAGGTAAGACTCATACCAGCTAGGAAGAAAAGATTCGATGCTAATCCTATTTTTTCCTCCTTCTGTACCTATTCCTTATTGCTGTTTTCTTCCTTGCTGTTCTGATGTCTTGCCACTGAGATAATGCCTATGTAAACACCTTCTGGTTTACGTCACAGGACTTGTAGTGTCCTAATACCATCCACCTGGTTAAGTAAAGCCTTCCACGGGTTATGCTGTCTGATACTCCATTTTCATAGTGCTTCAGAGCGCATGAGGGGAAAAAGGAACTTCATAGTTCAGCCCTTTGTTTCCTGCAGATTGCTACAGATATCTTTTTCCATTTATTTTTCTCGCGCATTGCATAAGAGTTCTGCAGAACAGAAGCTTCCTGTTTGTCCAGACTGTAGTCTTTCCCCTGTTCCTCAAAGTCTCTACAAAATTCATTTTTATACTATTTTGAGCTTAAATAATGTTTTTCAATTACGATGGAAGAAGAAAAACAGGACACAGAGGTTGACGTTGAGCGGGTTGGAAAATCGGGTACTGAAGGACTAATTCCTCATCTTTTGTGCTGCAACCATGAGGCAGTTATCACAGGGAAACTGCAATTCACCGCGGTTTGTTTTTTTTTTACCTGAGAGGAGTAATTGGAAGTCTTTTGGAAAATTTCTTAACATCAAACTTATCTATAAGATGTAGCTAGGAATGTTTTAGTTGCCTCTTCAGAGAAGTCTCTTAAGAAAAAGCTATCTTTAAAAAAGCCTCTTCTCCTTAAGGAGAGGTAGCAGAACAATTGGGGGTTCTGTACTTCCTGAGGCTGGCCAGATCTGGGGAAGATGGAGAAAATTGGTTTTGAATGCATTCCTTCTCCTCTCAAAGGAAAAATGTAGCAAAGTACATGGCAAAATGGGCTGTAGAAGAGTCTTTATTCATTTAGTATATTTTTTTATTAGGCTTCTCCCTCCCCATGGTTTTATCCCTGCAATTTTTCTTACCTAATCTTTGGAAGGTGTTGTCATTTTAAGGGTTTAATCTTATTTCGTGTTTTCAGAACTGACTGACTTTCTCTCTCTTCCAGCACACTGGCGAGGGAAATGCAACCACAATGATTTGCAAACTGGTAAGATGTCCTGCCTGTGTTTTATCAAGCGCATGTAATGCATTCTAGAAGTCTCTCACAACTGTCCGGAAGGGGCTCTCGTAGGCTCTATTCTATAGGTGCTTCTCAAAACCAAAATGTAGCCTTAGGATCTTCCTGTTTAGCTAAAAGAAACTTTGTAATACCCAATACCCTTGGACAGAGAATATGGAAGTTGAAATGCCGTATTTGGCAGACAGGAGATAATTGCTTTAAGTGGTGAGGCTTTTGACCCAGCTGAGGCTGTACTGGCAAAAGAACCTTTGCCAATCATCTGAGCCATAGCAATAGGAGATTGTTTTGAGGTGGATGCACTCAGCTCTCCAGCAGAGAATATAGCTACGTTTGCAAGCCTCTTGAAGCTGGTGTATTACTTGTGTGGTGAATTCCATGGACCATCCAGGCATTATTATAAGTCACAGCTCCACTGTCTGGACTTTCATGTTAAATTTCTACAATGAGATGTTGTCTGCATATGTTGCCAAACTAGCTTCAAAACTGGTAGTTGCTAGAACCTTTTGTTAATATTCTCCTATGTTGATTGCTGCTGGCTTGCACCATTACAATTTTGGGAATGTGGCTGGGATGAATATTTTTCTGTCTTTCAGCAGCACCATATACCGACCTTCCTCTGCCACCCTTGAAGCCTCGAAAGGTTTGGATTGTGTACTCTGCTGATCACCTGCTGTACGTGGATGTGGTGCTGAAGTTTGCCGAGTTTCTGATGACGGTCTGCGGCACTGATGTAGCCTTAGATCTGCTAGAAGATCATCAGATCTCAGAGCTAGGGCCGTTACCCTGGCTTACTCGACAGAAGAAGGAAATGGAAGACTTATCTTCAAAGATCATCATCTTATGTTCACGGGGCACCCAGGCCAAATGGCAGGCCATGCTTGGGAGTGAGCCTGTGTGTCTCAAGCAAGATCAGCAAAAGCCAATGGGAGACCTGTTCACCCCAGCCTTGAATTTGATCCTGCCAGATTTCAAGAAGCCAGCCTGTTTTGGAATGTATGTAGTCTGCTATTTTGAGGGGATAAGCAGTGAGAGAGATATACCTGATCTGTTCAATGTCACATCCAGGTACCAGCTGATGGACAAGTTTGAGGATATTTATTTTCGGATTCAGGACTTGGAGAAGTTTGAACCTGGGCGCATCCATCGAATCCGGGAAATCACAGCTGAAAATTACGTCGATACCCCTAGTGGGAGGAAGTTGAAAGAGGCAGTACAAAAGTTCAAGAACTGGCAGACGGAGCACCCAGACTGGTTTGAGAGTGAAACCATCTGCTTGGATAATGATGAAGAGTTGCAGTCCCTAAACAGAGAGAGCCAGGTGGATTCACTGCTAAGTGAACCGGGCGGAATTGTGAAACACCAGCTGCACCTACAGGAGCCTGACCCCAACTGCTGTTATGTCATCAACCTCCACATGCATGAAGGTGAAAGTAGAGGCTGTAAACTCCAACCTCAACTTAATCTGTGTGGGGATCTGACTTCTCGGACTATGGTCCTTCCTATGGATGAGGCTCCTCCAGTCCAGGTAGTGGAGCCAGTCTCTTCCATGGAAGATAGCAATATAATTGGTCATCATGTGCTGAGCAATGAGGATTGTATGGAAGGAGTTCCTCTTCTGGAGACAAGCTTTCCAATGAGGAATAACATTATCCTCCATGATGACTCTGAAGTTTCAGCAATAGATGACCAGAGTCCTGCAAACCTCTCAGGTGAACTGAGACACCATCTGAATGGACTCATGTACTCTCTTTATCAGCAGAGTGTCCTTCCTTCAGAGCTGTCTCTCTGCCAAGAGGAGGCTGACAAGCAACACCAGTTGGTCTTTGATGACCAATGCAAAGACCAAAGACAGTCAGTGCAGTCAGACCAGGGGTACATCTCTAGATGTTCTCCTCTGCCTCCTGATGACCTTGTGGAGGAGGAGGAGGAAGAAGAGGAGGAGGAGGATCAGGAAAAACAGGTGGTCTTCCATGAACTCTCTCCAGAGGTCTTGAACAGTCTAAAGAGCCTCCAGCAGCAGCTGTTTTTTCAGGACATTCAACGGAGCTCTGACTGGGGGTATCCAGCTGAGGTGATGGACATTGGCCAATCTTTGGAGGACTGTTAGGCTCTATCCGGGACCTGCTCCATTTGAAATACAGGGATGGAATGTATTTCAATGTGTATTGCCACGCACAGTGCTGAACCTGCATTTCCAACACCATCCTTGTCCTTGTATTGTAAATGACTTACTGGTGGGATCTTCCTGTCTGCTGCTAGGAGGCAGGATTGCCCAGCAGACTGGCAACGTTGCTTCCAGTCTCTGTGGAGAGAAGCAATGAATATTAGCCACCCCTGTGAAAGAACAGGCAGTAGTTCTGTTCCTTGGGGAAGTGTATTACATTGAGTTCTCACTGATGGATGGCAGAAAAATTATTGTGGCTCATCCACTTGTGCCTTCAAAATGCCCTCCAGCTGTACTGGTTCTAATGCACTGGGTAAAAGTCATGGCCAGGCTTTGGAAAACAGATTTAGGTAACATGGCAAAATTTGCTTTGCCATTTTAATACACATTTTAAATATTTTGTTGTAAATACTGTGTTAAAGATGTGTGCCTTAAACTTCAGCCAGGTTAGAGCTGTCTCTACCTGGTTGATACACATCTGGACATTTTTTCTTTTGCCACTCATTCATTCATTTGCAACTGCATTTCCATGGCCACTCAGAAATGGAGTAACCGAGCAGAAAGTGGGATAAACTTTTTATTAGGAGTCTCCATAACTCTCCCTACTGGGAGGTATGTGCTTGAAAACCAGCAAGAGGAGGAAGGGGGAAAAGGGAATAATGGACCAAAAAATGGGATTCGGGCTGCTTATACAATTATAAGAAGAATCTGGGACTGAATACAGAATTCCTGAATCAGGGGACTCTGTTGTATTCTGTAATGCACTGCGGCAGCGCTGTTTGCTTTTGGATGTCTTAGCACCAGGAAGACTTGAGCTGAAGATGTAGACAGTGACACACAATTAAGGAAATGAAAGACTATTTTGGAGGGGGGGGAAGTGTAGCTTCAGCAGACGCTGTTTTAGAGTGGAGATTGTAACAGAGTTAGGGGAGGCTGAGCTAAAGTGAGTGTAAGATGTTACTTACGTGGGTATAAAGTCAAGCACAGGTAGTTCGGGTTAACCATTGTAAAATACTTAATAGACTAAGGGGTTCATCTTCCAGGAGCAGTGATGGTAGCTGTATCAATTCCAGTGTTTTTAAAAAATTGGGCTTGATGCACTAGGAAAAATCGTCCCCTGTGAGTGATTGCACGTTGGCCCATGTAGCACTGATTGGGTAGCAGACTAGTTGAGGCTGGCGTTTACCCTATTTATTATCACGGTTTCTGCAGTCCAGTGCACTGGATAACAGCTTGAGAGATGTAAATGCATCCAGGCCTTTCTCCTTTGTGTTCAGGCAAGCTTGTCGTCATCCTGTCCTTCTAAGTTTACTTGTCAAAAAATCTTAAGATAACTTCAGCTTTTTAAAAATCTGGTATCTCAGAAGATAATCTGTTCTTTTGATTTGCAACCAATATTTTGTTATGTATATTTTATAATTTTATTTGTTTATAACTTGTGTTTTGTTCCTTAAATTAAAAAACAAGAATACTTTTTGAATATATTTACTTAAACACTTTTACGTCCTCGATTCTGCCTAACTCCCTATGTTAGTATTTCTTAGAAATCTGAGGCGAAACTGAGAGCCAGAACTAAACTGGCTGACAAATGCCAAAACACTCCTGCAAAGTGTTGCAGCTGAATCCAGTTGAGCTGGATACGGCTGAGGGCCCTTGCGTGTAGGAAGTGCATGCTCCTTCAAAATGGGTGTTAAAGAAGGGAAATGTGTGCAACTTCTGTGCAGGGCTGCTCAGTGAGGCAGGACTGTTAAGACAGCTTGCTTTCTCTGCAGCCAGGTGCCTAGAAAGACTAACAAAGGGACAGTCCCTGCACGGATCCGAAGCTAAGACTGGGTGTGCCACCTTAGTTTCCTGCCTGTTCAGGACCTAACCCAACAGGAGCTAAGCGAGAGGCAGCTGTGATCTCAGTGCTTCTCCAGTGAGAACCCAATTCTCAGATTAGGTGAATAATTGTCACCTTGATGATCCCACTTAAAGTTTCTTTTATCTTACAGCAATTAGTGTGTAAATCTGTTTGGTTTTTTTTTTCCCCCCATGAGCGTTTTTCAAGTGGTATGAATTGCTGTAAGTCATTTAAATAGGAAGCTCAGAAGCGTCATCTGGATTTTCTTGCCTTGGTCATTCCCTTTTCAAATAGCTCCCTTGGTGTCGCAGCTTTTAGAATTTGCTTTCACCTACAAGAAGTTTGTTTGAGGGAAAAATCCAGACGCTATTTTAGCAATCCAACATGAGGAAATCAAGTACCTTTAATACATCTGTTGGTCCCTGAATGCGAAATTGAATAGCCCAGCAAGACTCAAAGGAGGGGGAAAAAAGAGCAAAATCAGTCACAAGTTTCTAATTTTATTTTAACAACCTTGCTTTTTAAAAAATACAAGTTCTGATTAATGCCAGGGGGATGCCAAGTGTCCATTGGCCACAGGCCTTATCTCTCACTTCAGTTTCCCCTCCTGGGAGCAGTCATCTCTCTCATCAGGATAGCAGGGAGACCAATAAAATGCTAACGAGCTGAGTTGTGTTACAAGGCTTGTAGGGGATGTATGTCTTAGCGTGGCACAACTTCACTTAGCAAAGTGTTACTGACCTGGACCGGCAATTTAATGTTGGCAGAATATACAGGTAGGTGTGCAAGGCGCATCGGGTGAGGTATCGTTTGCACTTCAATGGTACCACTATCTCTCCCTTCTGCAAACGGGTCTATAATGCGGCAGAAGGGTTTGAACGGAAGCGAGAGCTCAATTACCAAAGAGAAGGGAATTCAGGCGGTGGAGCGGGCTTATAAACAAGACACTGAAGAGCTTTAAATGTTTCTCTGTAGTAAGCAATCGAAGTGGCAGCAGAGCTGCCCTTTTAGTTGCAAGGGGCCTTCCGTACAGCCAGCTACTTTGAGAGCTTTACGCTCTCCGAACAGCACATTTACCAACAACCTAGAAAGCGTGCCACCACAAAGAACCACTTTTTCTACAAAGGAATTCTATGCAACAGAAGCATCCCTTGGCGGGGTCACCTGTCCCAGGCAACCTTTGCCTCCACAGACAAATTTGAACTGTGATTTCACCGTCAATGGTTTAAATACACCATGGCTAAAAAAAATTTCAAATATGCCATTTTCTCAGTAATATCTTAAATGGAAAAAGGCACTCACTGTTGAAACAGCAACTTTGTTATGTGCTATGGAGGGGTGCTGAAGTAGGACTTGTTAATAATTCTGCTGTGATTCTCCTAGTCTCTCAACTATGCTTACGCTTCAGTGTATTAGGGATGTTCTGCGCACTTTGGTGCTGTTGTGAACTTGGCCGTAGGAGCAGCAAAACATAGTTGGGGTGAATAGCTTTTTTTTCCTTCACCTTGTTTTTGGTGAAGTCGTTGGGTTTTTTTTTTTCTTCAGCTGTTTGACTGAAGCATGGAGTACTCCTAGGTACAGGTATCATCTCATTCTCTCTTAAACAATACTGTAGTTCTTTCTGAGCTTTTGCTATCTGTTTAATGCTGAAAAAGGAAGGTGCAAGGAAACAAATATCTGTACAAGCATAATATACCTGTAATTACACCTCCTTTGGCCAGGAAGTTAGCATCCCCTCGACACATCTCACATCACATAGGAAAAGTTCACAGTACCAAGTTTTACAATCACAGTCACTCACAGCACCAAGATTGTCCAGACAAGAAGAAGTTACTGAAGAGGAAGGCCGCTGGCCAAAATTCGCACAATTGCCCACGTAAGGGCTCAGGTTAAAAATAAAGCACTGGTGGGAAAGTTAAGCCTGGCCTTTGCCGACTCTCTGTTTGGCGGGGGGAGAGCAGCAAGTTGCCCATCCTAGCTGCAGGTCTGAACAGAACAGCGCTATTGCCCCATCTTTTCTAGGGCCTTTTCTAGCCCCTTGAAACTCATCAGCCACCCGAGAGCTGGGGGAGAAGAGCCCCATGGCACCCCCACTTCTGCCTGCAGGAGCTGGAAGTTACCAGACTGTAAACATTTTGTTGTAGCAGTCCTCTGGAGCAGGCAGTTGATCCCACTCTGTGAAAAGGGAGGTGGGATGGAGGCTCGGTTCCACTGAAGCCCGAGCCCTGAAGGAGGGAATGGATGTGTGTGCAGAAGTCAGGGCTGCGCCTGCGGTCCTGCTGTTGGCTCTGGGTAGCAGTTGGTTGTGCTTTATTTCCCCTTCCCATCAGGACAGCTTGAAAAAAGGCTCAGGACGGGAAACTGGTATTTTCCCAATGAACGCAGCCTTGCCCAGATAACAAAAATATAAGCCTGGGAGGGGCAAAGTCTTTCCTCCAAACGTGGCCTCTGTGCTCCTGCTTCCATTTGGCTGGTTTCAGGAGCAGCTGTAGCCAGGCAGAAGAGCAGGCCTTAACCCCCACCAAACATTCATGGAGCTTAAAACCAAAGATAACCATGTTTCTATGAGAGGTTACTAACAACTTTTTCCCCACCCACCCTTAACCACATGCACATGGAGGACGGGATGCTGGTGTGTGGGCTTTCACCAAAGCTCGGGAGCTCTGTGCTGAAAAGTGAGGTTCACCAGAGCCCAAGGCCCACCCCGAGCAGCGCTGACATCCTCTGTTCTGCTGTTTGAGAGGGGGCAGTTTGCAGGCTTAGCCCCGTCTCTGCTCTCTCAAACAGACATCGAGGGAGGCCAGAGGAAATCTTTCCAGCCTTCCCGGCCTGTGTAAAGGGAGTCCCTACGCTCTGCATAAAAGAAAACCAACACTGATCCCATAAACATGCATATTCACAGAGAAATGAGAGCCCCAGCATTTGGGTGCTGCTGTCTGAAGCAAGCAGTAGGCTGCTGCAAACCCTGTTCTCACCAGAAATAAATGTCTTAGTGGTAGTGAAATGGGGTCTAAGCCCCTGGATTATGTCCGTGCCGGATTCACGTGTTTCTTTAGCATGTGAAGTCAACATAAGATGCAAAAGGTTGAAGCACAGAGGTAGACATTTTCAGCTTGGAGAAAGTGGCTCCTAGGCTTGAAATGACCAGGTGGCCGGCGTGCACCCAGAGGTTCCCCAGCTGGCACGCAAAGACCCTCTGCAGCTCTGCTGCTGGGAAACAGGTGGCAGCTTTGCAAGACCTAGCGAAACCAAAGCGTGCTTCCTTTTGTCCTGCCCGCACCCCAAAGGCACGTCTCTGCTGGTCAGACCCCTCTCACATCTCGTCATCGTGGTCAGCAGGAGTTCTTAAAGGAGGGGACGAGATCCACTGGTCCCTGTTGTTTAGGAGGAAAAGGAAAAACTAAACCTTTGTGGTCACAAAGCAACACGATGTCCTGGTGGGGAGCGGGAGGGGAAGAGTGGGACTCTCCAAACAGTGCAGAGGGGCAGAAGCACTAGAAGAAGACTCGTCGTGAAGGGCAGGTGCGTGTTCCGGGGACAAGCCTCTGCCGTAGGCTCCTGCAGGTAGTCGGGTTTGCGTTGAGCTTCCGCTGATGGATTCGTCCGCGGGAAAGGGAGGAGGAGAGCGAGAGTCCGACGGGGGAGCCCGCGTCCCCTTCCCCTGCTCGGCCACGGCGGCGGGAACCTGAGCAGAAACGCAGAGAGACTCTGCCGGGAGCGGACCCGGAGGCGGCG
>NW_008795252.1:2305561-2320895 GCF_000699145.1 Aptenodytes forsteri
GAGGCTGCGATAGAGCCAGATCTTGGGGAGCATGGCCCGGCTGCCTCCTGCCCCCCAGACCCCCGTGAATGGAGCCGGCCAGGCCTGGGCAAGTCACCCGTGGCCGTGCCACAGCCCCCCGGCACCCACTCCAGAAAATCAGAAGTACTTCAGCCTCCCCCGATGACCAAGACGAGGGCCAGTGGCCTGGCGCAGAGCCTACAGCGAAGCACTCGCTTGTGGCTCTTCATGACCCCCGTGAATGGAGCCGGCCAGGCCTGGGCAAGTCACCCGTGGCCGTGCCACAGCCCCCCGGCACCCACTCCAGAAAATCAGAAGTACTTCAGCCTCCCCCGATGACCAAGACGAGGGCCAGTGGCCTGGCGCAGAGCCTACAGCGAAGCACTCGCTTGTGGCTCTTCATCTGTGGCGCTGGACATTTGGCTGCCGGTACTTGCGGTCTGTTGTAAGTAATTGTGCATCAAAGTAAGTGGCTTTTACCCCACTGATTTCCTGAGTTGAGCCAAGCCACATACTGAGGGCTCTGCCCAGCTTGCCGTGATGGGGCAGTGGCTTTAAATTGATGTGAATAGCCCTAAAGTTCCTACTTCTACTGAAAGCACCAGTCGGGGCCTTTATTGACCCGCTAATAATGGCCTTGAATTGAGCTTGGCTGGCTGGATCTGTCACAGCACCAGCACTAATGACTTGGCACACCATGTTTCAAAGTGGCTTGGTGCTCAGTGTCACCAGTCCCTCATTCCTACCTGTGCCCACCGGTGATGAGCTGGGCACTGCCTGTCAATGATGTGAAGCATACTGAATAAGCTGTACCCACAAATGTCTGTATTAACTACACTTCGTGATAAAGATCCAAAATAGCTTGACTTTTGAGGGTGTTGCTAATCAACACACGGGGTTGAGCAAAACCCAGATGCTTAGTACTGAGAAAGGACATCCGGGACAGCAGTGACAACCATCTAATACATGTTGGTGCGGGCTCCCTGAGGAGCCCTTCTCCAGTAAATGTCACTGGCTGCTCTTGACAACAAGGAGAAATTGGTCTGGGGTACCAGGAGAATTCATGCTTAAACCTGAAACAAAGAAATAATTGAGATGATAGGGAAGGGGAGAAGCCGAGGTGGGTTGACACAAAGATTTCTTTAGACACACAGCAATAATCAAGAGGAAAAGCAGGGGAAGAAGAAGAATCACAGCAAAAGCGTTACTGTCAATGGAGACCGGCGTGAGGGGGCACAGAGAAATTAGTTTTCTAAAAGAATGGTCAAAACAGAGGAGGGAAAAAAAGATAACTGGAGGCTATGCAAGCTTTAATGTAGTTACCTGGGCAGCACGGTACTGAAGTGGTACAACCTTTAAACTGGGATAGCAACACGCAGGCATTCCCATGGTCTCCCACGCTGGTTGCTATCTTGCTTTAAAGTCCATGCTGCTGCATCTCTGCTGCCGTTACCTGCACGGCTGGGTCGCAGCTAGGATGGGGGACACCTATTTTCTGCTACGCTCACATTGTGTTTTCAATGCTAGGATACACTTGCCAAGATTCAACCTTGCATCAGCACTACTTGTGTTCATTGCCTTCCTCTAACTCACCTTGTCATGGTATGTAGCATCAGATGAGATGGAACACGCATGTGCTCTCTTGCTGTGTAAGGGCCCTTTCTCCCTAATTCCACATTTCAATTAGCAAATAAAAATGCTTCCTTTTAAGAAGGTCAGTAATGATAGCATATCATAAGAAACATGAGTGTTCAAAAGAACAGTCCAGCCTGGAGGGCAGTGAATGGGCTGGTGTATCCTAGCCTGGTGCCAGGATGGAGGACACGAGGCCTCACCCCAGGGCAGAACAGGCAGGACACCTATGCAGATGCTCACAGAGGGACCAGGATACAGCGGGCAGCACCGCTAGCCTTGTAACTGTGACAAGTGTCACTGGCAGTCACAAGTTTAAGATCAGGTGGGTCCAAAGAGGGCTGTCGCCATTTATTTTCCAGCAGGCGACTGCATGGCAGCCTGAGGCTGAGAACCTCTCACGGCAGGCTACCGACAGCCCTCTACAGTGCTGCCTGCATTTAGTCCAGGCAGCTCGTGGGCCTCTGCTGAGGCACTTGGCCCGAGGGTCACAGCTCCAGCATCCCCTCTGTTACACAGAGCCATGGGGCTGCCCTTCCCCAGGGGCTGCTCCCCCTGATCCACATCCCATGTCAATGCCTCGGAGGCACTGCCACGTTGCTGCCTCCACAGTGATGCAGGGGACACTCTTCCCTCTGCATTGCTGGGGTGTGGTGCCGGCCCACAGCCATCCGTCACAGGAAAACAGCAAGCTTTTGTGTGACAGAAGCAATCCAGCACCACTCTCAGCCAAGCAGCTTAGTCTGAGGTCATTCAAGATGCAAGAAGACAGCGAGCAGCGAGCCGCCTCTCCTTTCTTGCCAGATACGTTCCCATTGTGTTTGCTTTGCTGTACAGCTTCTCAAGGTATGTGGACTTTGTCAGAGGTGAAGGCGCTGCACCTGGGCTCTGCCACCGAGTGCTGCGTGTTTCGCTGGCAAGGCTTTCTCTCTTTGACAGACTTGCCTGCCAAAGAAAAAAAAAAACATGGCCAAACAATTGCTTTGGCTACAATTTTTGTACAACCCCACAAACACCTTGCTTACGGCTCTGTTGGATGATCTCTGTTATATAGGGAGCGTGGGGCTCGAGGCCATGGCCAAGGAGAATGTTTGCTGTCTGCGTTGCTCTTTCAGGTTTGAGCAAGGCCCAGTGCTATGTCTCTTTGACTGGTGTCGGGAGTTGCCCAGTTCAGGATGGCTCAGGGTGGCAGCGAGGGTTTGTGAACAGCACCGGCTGTGTCTCCTAATTTGGTTTCCACAGAAAGACTGGGTTAGATGGCAGTGTAAGCGTGTGTGATCAAGGGTAGAAGGTAAAACCACATTCTTATGTACTGGATCCTGGTCTTTATCTAACGTGGGTACATTCACCTGACCCTTCTCAGGGTAAGCCAACGCTTGTGTCACTGGCATGATTAATGTGTGGTCACTCCTGAGGATTAGCTAAATCGGTCTTGCTCCTACCACATTCACCTATTCCCCTGCAAGAAAAGTTTTCCACTTCTACGAGAGGATGTGGAGTGAAAACCAAGCATCCATCTGGGCTGCTCAGGGCAACAGCCCTCATGCAGAGAGGGTTGCTCCTGCCCTACCTGGGCAGCAGACGGTGACAGCTTTGCCTCGTTGGCTCTCATGCTCCAAGTTTCCTGGGCAATGTGCTTCCCTGCACCCTGGGCGCCGTAGGCTGGACATGCTCACTTAGCTGCCCTGGCAGTCTGCCCATAGGCACTCGCGTCTCCTCTGCTTTCGGTCCAGAGGCTCATTTCACAAAGAAGCCTTGTTTCGCAAAGGTTTGGGTGTGTTTCTTGCTGGGCTGGCGTCTGTCCCACCTGCTGGGGTAAGTGCAATTGGATGGGGGTCCCTAGGCTTCAGGAGGGATGGGCTGTCACCCGCAGCTGGCCTGCCCACCTGGGGAAAAGGGCTCTGACACACCAGCCAGGTGATGTGGCGAGCTCAGCCCAGGGGAACGGGGGACGTGAGGCACCTGGGGGGGAGCCGGGTGTTAAGTGGGCCTGCCTGGGCTAGCACGTGCTTAGTGAAGGGGTTTGCACCTTTTGTACCCTGGGGAGCACAGTCCTGCTGGGCTGAGGCTGCCTGAACAGGGCAAGAGGAGCCTTATGGCAATGGTTCTCCAGAGACCTAAAGGATCCCTGCTGGGTCTGGGAAGGTCCCTGCATCCAAGGTAGGCAGGTGGGAACAGGGACCTATGGCTATAGGGCAAGGGGAGCCATGAGCAGGGATGGGGAAGCACTGGGAAGGAGGGTGGGATCTCAAGGGCTTCCTTGGGCTGAGCATGGGCTCCAGCAGGGCAAACACAACCCAAACAAACAGGTGAGAATAAGAAAAGAGCTTATTTGTGGGGAAGGAAGCAGAAATTGTGCTTGTACCTTAAAATGGGAGTGAGGGGAGAAATGTCTTCTACTTGAGAAAGCACTGAAGAGCTTTTTGTAGCACACTGTAGGATGAGACATGACAAGCTGATGCTTCCCACATGATCCAGTTATTTAATGCAACGTGCAGTCCTTGGAAGCGTTAGTGCTTAACCATTACTGTTAAAACATTAAAAGGTTAAACTATAAATAGCTTCTACTCTTTAGCAGCTCCAAAGGTTTTTTTTGGCTTCTTTATGTATTAATGTGTATGCATAAGTATGTGTGTGTGTACATATATTTAAAGGCAAGCAGCAGACAACAGAGTTTTGTGAAACAGTCATACTGAATATGTAAAATGCTACCATTTCTAGTTTACACTACTAGTGGAAACAAGTAGTGTGCCCTCAAAAATACCCCTCCTGGGGGAAAGACAAAACTTTCTTGAGGGCAGAACTCAGGAAGAAACAAAATAATGACTCGATTTCTTGAGGGAAGAAAAAAAAAAAGGAGGCAAATATATGCCTGAAAGAAAGACCAGAAACTAAATCCCTAATTATACCCTACAGTAAGCTGTCAGAAACTGGCAGCAGTGGGAGGGAAGGAGGCAAAGCTGATCTCAGTGAGTTTGAGCGTAATCTGCTCTAACCATACTTAAAATGCCTTTTGCGTGGGAAAGGAAGGTTCTGGGATTCTCTGACACACGCTTTGTACTGCACTTATCCATTCAAACGGTCAGGGTTGGTTACAGGCAAGCGTAGAAGAGTTTCACCTGGCCAGCACCAAAATTCAAAGACACTTCAGTTTGTCCACCTCTGAACGCAGAGTCTTTGTAACTAAACTGCTGATCCAGTATTACGGTTTGGGGAATACATGTACTATTCAAAAGGGTGTAAAAGTGTAACGATCTATCGCTTGTAATTACATTTCAGTTCAAAGAGCTTTTGATACCAGCGTAAAATGCAAAGAGATGTTTTTCATGCTTGTAGCGGGGTAGGGGTTTGGAGAGTGACGAGGATTTGGGGGTTGCTCTTAGTATTTTGTACTTAGTCTTAGCACGCAGTGTGTAATGGAACTGACCTTGAGGAGAAAGTGAAAGATCGTAGTAGTTGAACTGACTGAACGGGAAAAGCATGTTTATTACAGTGAATTAGAGAAAAGTGATTTCTCGATGGAACAGTTTAGTTCCTAGAGAACGTGTAGCTGCCTTGCTGGTGTGGGGTTTTAAACTGTTGCAGTCTGGATTCATAAAGGTCTTTAAGTGCATAACTTTCATCAAATTGCCTGTGTGGCTGCAAAGATCCATAAAGACGTGTGCTTTTATTATTGAGATTAGGTAGATTCAGTAAAGGAAGGGTTTGGGCAGGCCCCTGAAGGGCCAACACCTCTACCAGGGTGAGCAGGTAACTGCTTAGCTTGTGTTCAAGGCCCACCAGAAACTATAGACTAAGCACTTCTCAGGGCTTACTCTGGTAGGCATTTCTCACCGCATCCACTTGGGAGTAAACTCCAACTTGAACAGGGCTCTCAGTCCCTCTTGTTCAAGTTGTTCCTTCTTCAGTGTTTCACGATGCCAAATGTTTAACTCTGCTCCTTATGTTGGTTAAGGATTTCTATGGGACTCTAGCTTCCAGCTAAGGCTCTCTCCTACAAGGGACACCTTCACCCTAGGCTGCCTTTTTGCTTTGACAATACTATAGTGATTAAAAGCATTCAAGAGGTTCAGGGTTTGATCTCTTTCTGCCCAACTGAACCTTGAGCCGCCCTATCTTGGGCGAGTCCTCCAATTACCCGAGTACTGGATAGAAGGAGGGGGCTGGTTAATGCTTTTTATTATTATTTCTTAGAGGCCGGGGCCGTAGGTCATTTCTTCAGGATGTAGAACACGACTCGATTCCTTTCTCTGCTGAGAATGGGAATCCTTGCCCTGTCCCTCCAAAACTGCTTTTACTGCTTTCTCGATTGTTCCTTTCAACATCAAGAAGTTCTCAGGGCTCTGAATCATGCTTGTTTTGCTGTCCAATGTGCCTCCTGTGAGCTGTGAACTTTGTAGATGGAAAACCTTCTGGTGGAATACCTTATAAGAACGATGCAAGTGAATTGGCTTGGTTTCTAGATCATTAAAGCTGATGGTTTTCACCTACTGGGATCTTTAGTTTTCCACCTGCTGAAATCAGTGGAAGCTTTTGGCTCTAATCTGAAAGTTTGCCAGTTAGTATATGTCTCCCTAACTCCACTCACCTTTCTCAGATGGTACCAGAGCACTGCTCTTGTCAAACAAGTTGCGTTTCTTTTATGATCACAAAGGGTTTATCACAGTGCTGATTAAGCGTTTAATGGTAAGGACGGCTTTCCATATGCCCTTAGGCTTGTTCTTCATCTGCAATAGCAGATTGTGTTGGTAGCATCTAGCTTGTGGCTTCCCCACCCAGTAGAAGTAATCGTTACAAACAACTGCTTAGGTCAGGTCACAACTAAATGCCTGCCCTGAAATCATCTCATATACAGGTGGCATCCCAAAACTATTCTTGACTGTGAACAGTCAGTCTGGGCATCATAGCTTGTGATGTGTCCTTTTTTTCTCTCCTTCAGAGTGGGAATGGTCAAAGTTGCACTCATCTCACCCGACTATGGCAGATGTAGAGCTTACAGGGAATTACAGTTTCGCCCAATCAAAAGAATAACTGGAGGGGTATCTTTCAAGATGGTTCTCTCAAGAAAATATGAGAATGGCTTGATGAACAGAACAAAAGACAGAATTTGTCCTGATAATCTCCTAGGGCAAAGACATGAAAGACATCAGGACAACACTCATGAAATGTACACGCAACACCTTAAAATTTCTTTCAAAGAAAACATCTTTTATTATTTTTTATATGTGCTAGATCAAAGGAGCAACTCTGAAACTGGGTCAAAATTAATATGAAATCTAAAACAATCACAGCTTGTCATTTCTCTGTATGATACGTAATCGCTCTGCTACAGTGTACGTGACAGAATCTGAAACATTACCCATTTATTGCAGGGAAAAAGACACACCAGGATTAAGACTGGAAGAAAGGGGACAGTAGTGTTATATGACTCCCTGAACACCAGGCTAGTAGTTGCATGTGTCCTGTGGAATAAAGGAACTGACCTCTCTGGCCACCACATTATTGCATGAAATAAAAGCTCTCTGCTTCAGATCCAAAACAAGGTCTATCCCTCCTCTGGCTCCTCCCTGCTATTCTCAGTTGCCTCATGTCACTGCACGCTCCCTTTAGGCTTGACTAAAACCTATCCATCTGTGGAAGATGGAGTTGATAGGATCGGGTCTTCACCATGTTTGTTGTATAGGGCAGTGCACCACATAAATATTAAGGTATTAGGTCAGCAAGTGAAGTCCCCTCTCCTGCTTGGTCCCATAATCTGCACAGAAGTATGCTTGCTCCAAATGAGAGAAATACGGCTTCAGAAATACCACTTCTGTGCAACACGAGACAAAGGAAAGGTTTTGTTCCAGCCACACTTGAAGCTAATTCCAGGAAGCTGCAATTCCAAGGAAAAAGGATTTCACTGAATTTTAGCAATAACAGATGTCCGTAAATGAACGGCAGATAAGCTAGAAGCCTGCACAGCACTCTAGCACAAAACGCTTGGAACAGAGACCTGGCAAGCACCTTCCTCTGTAGAAATCTTTCACAATCCAGTATCCAACAGCAGCTGGGTTTCCTACTCCATCCACTGTGCCCATGCAGTTCCCAGGCAGGGACTTGGGCAAAGTGCACTGCTTCAAGGAGCTGAGCAGGGGAAGAGGGGAAAGGTCTCAGTGTTGCTCAGACCAAGGGCAGCCCATCTGACTAATTAGTGCACAGACCAACAAGCAGAGCCTTTTATGCAACCTTACTTGGTAAGAATTGGGGAAAGGGTACAAGATTCTTCTAGATTTCTTCTCCTCCCCTCTGTCCAATTTGAACTCGCAAGCGAAGCGTTTCTTGAATTCCTTATCGCTGAAGTTCCTCCTACGCATTTTTAAGACTCCCAGAGCACTGTTTCAACGTCACTAACATGGTAAAAAAAAAAAAAAAAAAATCCAGACCTAAAAGCAGACTTGGAATCTGAAGCAGATTCACATCAGTCAGCTCACCTCCACTGCTATTCCAAAGACAGAGATGCCTGGTTCACTCTCTGTGCAAATGCAAATCTCTTCCTCTCTTGAAGGAGGTGCTACCTCCTTCCTCTTGCTACCTACCTCGCTTCTGGCTGAGATGTGCCGCGCATGCTGATATGAAATTACAAACCGCTTGAGATTTCTCAAAATTCTTCTGCAAGTTCCTTCCACAAAGCTAACGCCATCATCGGAGCAGCAGCCAGTGCACCTGGCTCCATTTGGGACAGCCGATTCAGCAGCACCTTGTCTTTGAGTAACTGGCACCACAATCTTAACAAGTAACAAGAAAGAGCTCTGCCAAAGGTTACTGCACACAGATGGACAGACCTCAGTATTTCTGCAGATAAGTACCTACCAAATTGAAGGCGTTATTGCCAGCAACCAGCTCTTCGAGGCCTATGTAATCATGGCTTAGAAGACAGTTCCCAATTAATCCTATGAAACTTACCACCCAAGTTAGCAAATGTCGCAAGGAAAGGGAGCATTCCTCTTTCTGCACTGGATGTCACCTCTGCAAAGTGAGGCTGAGAGACACTGGACCTAGTTTATGAATAAATGGGTTTTGGGCCTCCAGTTTCAGGCCTTGCACACTGGGTCCACAGCACAATTGTGACTGTGGACGTGCTCTGAAAGCTAAAAGACCTTCCCTATGTTCTGTGCAAAGTCCTTCCCTGGACTTATCCTTCTGGGAACTGGAGACAAGTTCTTGTCTTGTGTAGGTAGATGAAATGGTAATTTTTTTTTTCTCTCCAGTGAAAGGCAAAGGATTCAAATCTAAGATTGTGTTCCTCACATCACGTCTGCTTTTAGGAGCAGCCAAGCGATTCTTGTCCTGATAAGACAAAGGAGAAGAACCCCAGCTAGCGCTAAGAGAGGAAAAGACTGCTTCCCACTATGGATTTCACAGGAGGGAAATTCACCCAAAAGAGGTATTTTTCTGCTCCTATTCAGAAAATAAGGTATAGAGAAAGAAGCCACAGAGAAGGACCTCTTTGCCTGGGTCACCGACAAAGCACCCGTCCCCTTCAGACACAGAGCCTGGCATAACTAAGAAAAGAGCCTGCTCTGCAGCGTGACCTTCCTAGGAAGATACATCAGTATCGAGGATGGAGAGCTGCTGAAGCAGAATGTCAGTGCACATGGATGCTGAGATTTTAATTAAGAATAACCCAGACTTCTGCGCAGAACATCTTGTTTGTAGCCTGTGTATGGAGCTGCCTGGTAAAGCAGGAAGGAAGAAAGAGGAGGCAGAGCAGACCTATTTCTGATCTCAGTGTGGTGTGAGCTGAGCATACCTAGGAACACCAACTCAGTTGCGCTGGCTCCAAAGGCTTTCTGTCACATACGCAGGCTGATTTACGCTTCTAAAATCACAATGCTCCTCTGGAATTAAGGCACTCCTTGCTGAGCCAATCTTTCACATGGAGTTTCTCGAGCAATGCTTGCTTAACTTCTTTGGACTGTCTAAGGAGACACAGGGCTTGATCTTTCTCTGGATAGCCCAAGCTAGGAAAACAGAGGTGCATGTCATTAGGGATATGGAAATGTTCCTGGACAGGCAAGTCCCAGCTGCTAATTCATGTTAGGAGGACTCTACCTGCATGCTAAAGGAAGAGGAGGGAACAGGGATCAGACCATATGGGGTATCCCTGAGTTGCAAACCATGTGAGGGAGGAGAGGAAAAAAGGAAGTGAAGGACAGATACATTTGTACTCTTAAAGATGAGGATTGGGGATTTGGGGCTCAGGTACCATCCTGGCTTGATGATCTCCTCTTTCAATCCCTGCACGCAAGGAAGAAGCAAAGGTGGGCTGTGACTCTTTCTGGTTGGCCCTTGTTCCACAGAGGGGCCCTTCTTTGGAAGCTGTGCCAGCTGGAGCAGGTGGATGTCCCTTGCAACATTTGGGGTCAGGGTGCGTGCCAAAACAGCCTCTTGCTGCAACACTGAGCTCTGGGCAGACACCTCTGGAAATTCAGACTCTGTGGTGGTTTCCTCTGCTATTGAGAGCAGGCTGCTGGCTCCCTAGTGGGACGCGAAAAGGCAGAAGTCTTCACAGAATGCTAACTAGCGGGGAGGGAATAATATAACTTTCTCCTTGGCCCTGCAGCAAGTTGCTCTGGCTACTGCAGCTTCCTTTGAAGGGCCCTGCCTCTCCATAGCTGCCGGAGGACTGCAAAATGGGACTTTGTTTCAGACTGACAGTGATGCAGTGGCAAATCCCCAAGCAAACAGAATTTGATAAAGTCCATAGGCACTTATTCTTCATAAGGAGAATGTTAAGACTTAAAGCCTTTCGTTGGCAGTGTCACCCCAACACAGCTTCTGGTGCGCTCACGTCACAGACTGGACGAATAGTACATTGTACGAAAGGTACATTGGCTGATGGTGGCTCCTTGCACAGGGAAGAACTTCATCCTCGAACACATTGGGAGGAGGAGGGTGGGCTTGCCCGATCTTCATGTACAAAGGGTAGAAAAGAAAGAACTCAGATGGCTGAACAAAACCGGGACTGCTGGGACAAGCCTTCTCCTTATACCCTGTTTCCATTATGGCTCAATTATTGATGGCAGCAATGTACCTTTCACAGTTGAAAACCTGCTGGCAGCTCTGAGGATTGCAGATGAGTATCAATAAAAGCAAGGGGCTTTTAGTGCTGACAGGGAGTTTTCTTTCATGTTGGCTAGATTGGAAGATCACCCCACGTCTCTCCCTGTTCTTCCCCTCTTCCCTTTCCAGTACATAAAATCCCTGATGGTAGATCCTTAGGCATACCTGTCTTAACCCTAGCTCCAGTTCTCCTTCTTGAAAGCAAGTTGCACAGCATCATTCACATCCTGCACTATGTAAGAAGCCTCCACCAGGCTGGGGTCAAAGCAGAAGTCCCGATGGCCATGGAACACCGTCTCCGTTGTGCACTCCTCTGTGTTACTGGGAACATCTACATTGCGACGGTAGACCCCAGTGCAGACCAGAATCGACTTGCAGCTCTCCACTGAATTGCTGTAGCCCTTCCTCAGCTCGAGGTGATCCTCAGTTTGGGGACTGGCTGCCTGCGGGCTCCTCTTCACCCCAGCCTGGACCTGGTTCTGGTGAGCTGACTTGAGGTAGTTGTTGTAGAGGTTTGCCCCATAGATATCGGACATAGGGTTATCCCTGGATAAGGTCACAGTGTGAAACAGAAATGAGAAACTAGCCTAAGCATCAAATTCTGTCTCTGGCAGACTGGGATTAAGGCAGCACTGAGGGAGGAAGGGGCACAAGATATTCGCTAACATGAAGAGAACCACCCAGCCTGGGCCAGTGAGTCCACCTACTGGTGTGTCCTGTTCAGCTGTGGTGAAGGCCACATGCTTCATAAACATCTTTCAAAGGGGAAAAGACACATCCAAAGCACCCATACCAGTTTCAGCCATTACTGTAATGTACTCCCTATCATCCCAAAGTGTTTGGCCTAACTGGGCTAATGGTACTACATCTGGGTCTCTTAACTTTTTCTTTAGTCCAGTCATGCTACACGTACTCTGCATCCTACAGTAACAGCTTTGCTAGGCTGACAGTGCCCTTCAAATTATTAGAAGCAAAAAACAGAGGCAAAAAGCCTCTGTTCTAGGATGTGAGGCTCCAGAGACGCATGGGGATTTCAGTATTCGTTTTAGAAATAGCCATTAAAAAAAAAACACTTAAGAAAAGTCAGTATGCAACTCCCTAAGAAAACCAGTGGGAAAAACGGTCTCTTACCCAACTGCATAGAGGCGTCGAATGGGAGACTTCCAGCCCTGTTCCTCTGCCTGCTGTTTTATCAAGTATTCGGCATAGCGGTAGGTGACACTGCTGGGTTTGCCAATCAAAGCCTCGTACTTCAGCTCCCGACCTGTCACTTTCTTGTAGATGCTCTCCAAGCAGAGAAGGAAAGTGCCATGGCCAAACCTGGTCCAGAAAGGACGTCATCAGTATCTCCAGTCACACCACTTAAGTAGCAAACACTCCTCAGAGAGGAGGACCATCTGCTGTAGCCAGGGTACCGCCTAGTTTGGACATGGTATCTACCCACACACACCTCCACAGGCAGTGGTCTGGCTTTTGCTTCTTGAAAGTTTTAGTCTCTGTTTCTCATGCAGTTTTCATGTCTCTGCTGCTAATTAAGCCATACAGGCAGACTCTAATGCTAAAAAATGTAGTATGTAAGAAGAGATCATCTGCAGGAGAGATGTATGAAATAGGCTAAAACAAATACCACACATGCTTTTCACCTGGGCATCTTGGCTTCGGCCATCCACAGGAGATCCATGTTGCAGGCGAGGACAGGCAGATGGGGGTATGGTATATCTTGCAGCTCTGCCCCAGGGTTCCCATTGCTCAGGAGTATGTCAATAATAAGTTGCAGGCTTGTCTCCCACCTCACTGGCTCACCAAACAGAATCACCCCTGGAAGATTTCAAGAGATGCTTGGAAACTCACAGAGTCCAAGTACAGGACCCACTACCAAAAGCCACCCACTAGCAAAAGCACACCTCTGCTGGGATGCCATGGCTTATACAGCTACCGTCCGAACACGGCTTGTGCCAGGACTCCAGTCTGCATACCACTGTACCACGTGCACCACTGCTTCCAGATGTTGCAACATGGCAGAGAGAAAAGTTGGCTTTGCTCTTACCAGCTTGTGCTTCACACTGTGTGAGGGCAGCAAGGCTGCCTCCTGACTGCACCCTCTGAATAAGCTGCCTGTGGATACTGATGAGCTGACAGCACATCGTTAGCTCCCATCCCACCTGGCTTGCCTGAATGTTATTTCTGCTTGCTGTTCATGTGTAAACAAAGGCTATTACTTACCCTCTACAGTAGGGAAGCCAGTGGTTGGAGGAGGCTGCCACAAAAAAACAAAGGGTGGGTTAGTAATGCAAAACCTAATGCTGTCTCCAAAACAAACCTAAAATGCTTCCTTTGCACCTGCCAAGGCAGTCCCATAAAGAGGCAGGACAAGGCCACCTGGAATCCTGAAGAAAGATTCCCCCCCCGCATCCCAGATTGGATTTCACAGATCTTGCATTCCTGTCTCGGAGCTAGAGATGTCAGCCAAATCATCTTACCACTCACCGCAAGGAACAGCAATGAAAGACAGGCATGGCACGAGAAAGGGAAGGGGAAAGTCACTGCCCCTCCAGCAGAAGACAACGCTGGAAAGAGCAGATGGATGCTGGCTGCGCAGTACCAGTCCCAGGCTCTCGCTAAAGAAAGTCACTAGCAGCCAGCTGCTCTGTGCCTCTGCAGCTTCTCCACCCCATGCTATACGCTGTAAGCACCACCACACCAGACCACCCGTTCTACTGATCCATCAGGAAATTACCAGCTCCTTTGGTCTCCGGCTCTGATCCACCATGTCTAACAGGGGATATGCCTTCCTCAGTGCCTCTATGGTGACCACATGCTTGAACCCCAGCCTATTTCAGACCATCAAGGAAAGTTGTGGAGACGACTATTTTTTTAAGTTACTTGCAAAAGCATCTACAGGATTAAGGAATACAAGTCCTAGTAGCAGAGCAGTTATTTAACCTGGTAACGCATAACCTCACGGCTTTCAAACTGTATGCTGTGCTTCAACCTAAAGGTTACAAAAAAAAACCAGACTAGGGTGATTTAGTTTGTAATCAACAATCCCTGGAATTAGGGCAAGAACAGAGGTCGCTCCAAGACAGAATGGGTGTGCTTTGGGAGACCTTTAAGGCCAGGGTTCTCATATTGGTGCAGCGCAGGGGGCTGGTCAGGCTTCTTGGCTAGAAGCAGAATCATTGAAGCTCTGGTCAGCTTAGCTAGCGAAAAGAAAATGGTCTGTGCTGACAAAACAATGTAAGTGAAGGACGAGTTGCACTTGCTTTCAGAACACCTTGCCCTTAGCTCACCCTACTGGCCTTGGGGAAAGAGAGACAGGCCAAGGTTTTGTACCAAATGAAGTCAAACGTTAAGTACAAGGCGCGACTGTGTGTGTGTACAGGCCGAGATGTTGCAAACCCTGCAGGCAGTTCTTACCTCCTTGCAGACACGGGATGTGTCAGACCTGCTGTGCCCTCACCTCAGCCAGGCAATACGCATGTGGGATTGTCATTTAGACCACGTCCCTGTACTGGGACACTCTGGTTCTAATGATATTTGAGTTCCTTCAATTGCTGTCAGATTCCTGGGGAAAACCTTAGCTGTGGGAGAGTTGCGGGTGGTCTCTAATTCACTTTGCATTAGAAAGAATGGGACGGAGCACAATTTCATCTCAAAAGTGGGAGAAGCCCAAAGCCAATGGAGTCCTCATGGTGACATCCGACCAGCAGGAACAGCAACGCAGCTCACAGGAGAGGTAGTCAGTGTGAGAAGCCAAACACAGACCAAGGACAGCCAGGAGGTGACCAAGATGGAGATCAACAGTAAGTGACTCCCCACAGGATGAGACCGATAGCCCTTCTGTTTCCTTGCGCTTCTACAAGCTGACCGAGCGAGTGCCAGGGGTATGGGCAGGGCAGGAGCAGCAGCGTTTAGCTGGGAAGCGGTAGCGGGACACGCAGAGCGCCACAAGACACGCGCAGCAAAGGATACTTCTGGGCGTTCTCCTCCACAGGCCCCTGCCCAGCCACCAGCATGCACTTCTGGTGGAACTGGCTGAAGAGCCGCAGGGGGCTGTGGGACAGGATCACCTGCTCCGGAGACACCTGCGGGAGGGAGGAGAAACTGCCGGGGGATCCGTGGGGAAGATTTACCCCCTTCTCCCTGCGGTCGGGTCACACCCCTTCCCCGTGCTGCCACCTGCCTCCCTCCATCCCCTCAGGCCGAGGCAGAACCAGTCACTCGGTGGTGCTGCCGCCACCTCCAGCCCTTCACCCCTCCCGGGGAAGTCGCGCTGGGTGGGCTTCCTCCTCCCGGTGCTCCCCTCCAAAGCCGGGACACCTGAACGGGGGAGCCGTGAAGAGGCCGCTTCCCAGCGGCGTGGGATCCGTCTGACCCCGCCGGAGGAGCCGCCTCCTCCCCCCTCGCCTCGCGGTCCCCCGCCGGGGCGCGGGCCTGCCGCCGGGACCTGCAGCCCCAGCGCCTGGGAGAGCTCTTGGGCCTTGGCTGACCTCAGGCAGTTGCCGGCGTTGGTCAGGAAGACGACGGGCACCCGGAGCCGGCCCCTGCTGTCCGCCAGCCTCTGGAAGGCCTGGCGGGCGGCGGGCACCACCTGGCT
>NW_008795252.1:2321235-2323135 GCF_000699145.1 Aptenodytes forsteri
CCGGCGGGGCGGGACCGGAGAGGGGGACGCAGAGGGCTGCCTGCCTTCACACCGAGCTGGTCGGGCAGGTGGTGCCTGCGGTCCCCAGGAAGGGTGCTGCCGGCTGCCGGCGTGCAATGTCCCGTCTGCTTCGGAGCAAAGGGTTACAGCTTTGGGGAGAGCTGGGAGAGAAACTGGGGACGGCGAGTGGTTGCAAAAGCAGGTGTCGGAAACAGCACTGAGGCTGGCGGGGCTTGACACGGTAGAGGAAAAAGGAGTGTGGCGGGGAAAGGGGTACGAACAGCCCTGCGATGGGAGAGGCGTGCAGAATCACGAAGGAGGAGAGATTAGGGCAGGAGGGGAGAGGGAGGCTTAGACCCTTCCAAATCAATTACACCAGGCCTGATGCAGGTTTCTCTAACCTGTTCCCAAAATCACAGAAGAGGGCCTACAAACCCATTACCACTCCAGTGATGGGAGGCTCTTGATTTCGTGAGTGAAGCTGCTCCAGTGCCATACAGTCCAGTCCTTACGGCTACAAAGGCATCTCCCAGGATATAGCCTGGTTTCAATCTAAGGTGGTTACAACTTACCCTGCTCACTGTGTGCTTTGCTATCACAAAGATACTTTGTGCACATGCAAAGTATCTTCACTGCAACTTTTTACCTCTGCAAACTGCTGCCCTGCCTTTGCTCAGTCTTTTCTACACAAACCCAAGTCTCCTGGTCTTTTTCCTACAGATCATAAAGTTTTCTAAAACTCTGGTCATTTTTCTTGCTCTCTGACGGGCTGTGTCCCAGTGGCTCCCTCTTTCCTGCGGCGTGGGACAGAAATCTTGACGCTGAATTCAGCTGAGGCCCTTCCAGACCTGAGGAAAGCAAAAGGTTCACTTCACATCCATGGAGATGAAACAATGTTTGTTTGCTTTCTGGCTAGGCTTAAGATCTCCTGACTCCTGTGATACGGCAGGTTTAACACGTATGACTTTAGGCATCAATTACACAAACAGTATAATTGTTTGTTTTTATGCTTCCATTGCCATGAACACCAGCATTAATTTGTTTTTGACCCACTTTAACACCCAGAGCCCTTCCTGCAGAGCTATAAAGCACTGGCAGCGCAGGGTTATACATTTGTACAGATGGTTATTCCTCCTTAAGTGCCTTTGCCTTAACTGAATTACCTACTGTTTATTTTACGTAATTTCCTCAACTTGCCAGGATCACTTTGATTTCTCAGACGTGTTTGCAGCTCCTCCTGCTCTGGCAAAATTTATGCTGGTCTTGGAGACATTGCTGAAAGTATTTAGCTCCAGCAGGCCCTGCAGAACCGGGCTTCAAACCTTCTTCCACTAGCACAAGGGAGCCAGTTACAGGTACTTTGAAGTATGCCTTCTCAACTACCTCTACACCCACTTACAAACTGGGGACGGCCACCCCGAAGGCCTCGTTTCCCTTGGCTGCCACTGAAAAATACAGTCAGAGAGAGAGGCAAAGACTTTCTAAAGTTGACGACAAACACAAGAACCTTGTCTCAAGCATTTCTTAGCTATCTGCTGAGGTGGTTGCTCCTGGCAGAGAAAAGATTTGATCGATTTACTGTGATTTATGCTTAAGTATTGGCTAACGTGGATTTATGGCCTTTTAACCATACAACCACTCGCAGGTTAGATGGGTGGTTTTGGTTACCGGCCTCTAGTCGCTGAAATCAGGCTGACCGAACGGGATTGCTGAGGTCCGTCAGTCCCTTCCTTTTAACTATAAGGATACTTTTGCTCTTTTCCTGTTCCTGAGACTTGAGAAATAGTGGTGAGAGACACCTAGCCAGTTCCCTATTGCAGAATTTGATTTTTAAAATGTGTAGCGTATCTAAATACCCTTGAGTTTGGGGTTTGGGGGCGCGTTTTTTGTTTGGTAACCC
>NW_008795252.1:2323844-2363163 GCF_000699145.1 Aptenodytes forsteri
TGCTCCAAAGATCACTTAGGTGCGGGGCGATTTTTCGTGCAGCGTTTTCCTCCCGTGGATCAGCTGTAGCAGGAAGCATTGGTGTGGTTCAGGCTGCCACAGCACACGGAGGGATGTTGAAGGTAGGGCCTGGGGACAGCGGGGGATTTTGTGCTCACCGTGCTTCCGACACAAGAGGTTATTTGTGCAGCGGAGGCCAGGCTGGTAAAGAGGGCCATGTTTCCAGCCGGGGTACTCACCGTTGAAGAGGCGCCCCTGAAGAGTGTATGCCCCAGCAAGTGCCCCCAGCAGGCTGGCAGAGCTGCTGTATTTATTTTTACAAGGAAGACTGTCCAACAGGCTGAAGTACTTATTTTTAAACCGACGTGGAGGGTGTTTGCCAGCGGTCGGGCACAGGCTGAGCCTGGCACGCGTGGCAGGGACTGACAGCAGCACGGATGCCAAGCACCGCACCCTGTGGTGCCTGCTTTGGCTACTGAACCCCCATCCTCCCTGCACCAGCAGGCAGACTTCAGCCCATCATCCCTGTGCTAAATGCCCAGTCGTGTAATTTTCCCTTCAAGAGTTGAGACTTTCTTTGTGACTCTACTAGGAGCTTTCAGTTTTGCATGTTATACATGGATGGGCCTTACGATTTCTTCTGCAGGCACATCTGGCAACAGCCATATCCCCTAACACCCCTAGAGATGGTCTGTCTGCCCTTCTCACAGCAGCCCACAGGAGACTCCCTCTTCTTCCCCTGTCTACACTGTACTTGGATGTTTCCCCCACCCCCTTTCATAGCTGCCTTTAAAGACAAGCAAAACAGGCAGTTGCCCACAGCCTTCTTCCATGGGTTCCTGTGTAAACTTTGCAGCTCTGTTTTCCCTGGACTCGTAGCCCTGTCATCACCACCCCCTTCCTGACCTTCTAACATCCCCCTCGAAAGCAGCCGTACTTTCGGTCTCTTTTCTTACCACAGAGGCTCTAATGGCCTGAACCAACCCTCCCCCCCTCAGTTTATCTCTTCTCTTTCTCTGCTGCAGCCTGCTCATGGAGTGATGGACAAGCTAAAGGTTGAGAAAATACAGTAAAATGCCTTTCTTATCCTGTAATGACCAAGGGGGAGGACACAGCCTGATAAAAATGACAAGCCAGAAGAACTGAGAGCCAGACCCTTCACCTGCCTGTCCCTCAGCGGACAGAAAACACTTGATAGACCTGCCATGACTGCAACTGCTGCAAGCCTGGAAAGAAAGGAATTAAGTACTGAGCCAACTAGATCTACAAGTTTCTGGCCAAAGAAATGTCTTTCTGCTACCTGTGAAGAGACTAATTCAGAGACTTATAGCAGAAAATCCTGAAGTGGGCTGAGCGTCAGGAGCTAATGGAAAACACCTCTATAGCCTTGTGTTTTATGGCTGGGGGCTTTGCTTAGCATCTGGCATCTGCGTAGTCCCACTGCAGTGATGGAGGCTCACATGACATATATATCCAGCTGCTCACTTGGGCCTATCTCTATTTTCAACAAGCTACTTTACTCTTCTGTTTTTATTGGCATGATTTTTGACAGCAATGACTCGTGCTGGATCAGCCATTTCCTGCTGGTGAGTGACCAGGAGGCAAACATTTCATTTGCTAAAGTGCCCCAAAGGCAGTCTAAGCTGCTCTGCAACAAAACACCGCTAGACCTGTGACACGGTGTGCTGCGAACAAAGCTCCATCCACCTCCCGCTTAAATAAATCCAACCTGAAGAGAGACCGATGGGGGAGATAACAGGCGTAAGGCTTGCCGTATTCCTATGGCTGCTTGAAGTAAGCAGCACAGAAACTTCCATGGATTTTCTGCTCTCCTTCCTTGCCCCTGAGTCCGGATGGTGACCGAAGGAGGGCACTTTCTGCCCCTTTAGGTCTGCACTGCTCAGCTTCTTGCCACTCTTGTGCCTGCCTCCAGTCCTGTCCGTCCAAATACCTCTTTCATCTCAGGTCTTCAGGTTCTCTAGCTGGTAGGAGAGGTAGCACAAGCAAATCATGTCCGTCTGGCGGTCTCTGTATGAAAACACAGCCCAGAGCTGGATGCAGCTACCGTATGGTTTGGGGAAGGGGGGGCTGGGGGACCTGTGTTGTGTCTCTGCCAGGTGGCTTGGGCTTGACTCCACAGCGTGTTAGCCCCCTGGATCAAATTGCCCTTTGCACCATGCTGTGAAGACATTTCAGACACCCCTCGTAATTGTACTCCAGGCTGAGTGATGCGAAACATCCCCCCTCCACTGCACATTCCAGATTAAAACCTCACATGAAACACAGGTATCCCCAGTTCTTTTTAACAGGAAAAAAAGGGAGGAAAAAACCCACAATTAAAACAGGTTTAAAAATTTAAATCCATACTATGTTGTGAAAGAGACAGGCAAGGAAGCATTATATGCAATGTATTTGCCAACAAATGTGAGCAGGGAGCCAAGGTACGGAGGGTAAGGGAAAGGACTGGCAACAAAATCCTTGAAATGTTACTGCGAATGCTAACAGCTGAGTCGCAGTGAAGCCCCGTAGCCAAATTTACCTGAAGTTTTGGGGATATCTGAATGGATTGATCTTTCTTGATGGCTTCAATTCAGCCTAAGTCCCTCCTTCTTTGCACACCTGGATTTAGGTGGGGATGCAGTCTGGTTTTGTCAATTTGCACCTTTCTCTGAAATAAGGTACACTCTAAGGAAGAGTTGATCCCCAGCAGTAAAGCAGACTGGCCCTCCTCCTGTCTGACTCTAAGGCCCTAAAAATGGTTAAAGCCCATCTACTGCCAGAGGACTGTTGGGAAGCTGCAGTCACCACACACGGCAATGCCCTGTTCAAGCAAGGATCCAGGGAAGGCTACGCCAATGGAGTCGGGCGTCTCCATGCAGTTCAGGTTCACATTTAAACATATGTGATCAGGACGGGAAAGATTCTGCTATCTGACCAACCCCAAGATGGATATCTTCAGCAGAAGCGGAGTCACTAGGCTAGTCACAAATGCAAACATAGCCCTGTAGGATCAAGTTTCATCTTTCTGAGGGCTTCATCTGAAGATCACCTCAGACCTGTACAATTTTAAACCCCCAGTGATTTCTGTGCTGTAATCCCGAACATCATCGCTCACTGGTGGCTCCAGACACTGGGCCACATCACGTCACAGTTCCTGATGCAAAGCTGGTAAATGGCCAAGTGCACAACAGGCTTTTCCTAGGAAGGTAAGAACAAACTGGACACAACAGGTAAACTGGTCCCAGCAAGTGTTTGGCAAACAGAAGATCTAGCCCTGCTGCTAATGCAGGTAATGAGGAGGGAGGACTACAGGTAACCAAAAGGCCATCGGTGGTTCAAGCCCTCAAGAGACCATGTGCAGGAAGAGCTGAAACCTTTCCACTGCAGCAGAAGAGGAAGGGACATGGGTCAACCTGTGTTGAGAAACACAGCTCCTCCCACACTCGCTCTGTAATGATTAGCTTCACCTTGGCAGCGAAGAGGCTCACTTAACTCATGGCAAATAAAAGATCTTCCTCCATCCATGTATAGCAAAGCTGAAAGATCAGGGGGCTCTGAGGAACATGGCTTTGGGTCACTGGTTAGCAGCCATCCCACCCGTTTGCAGCAGTTTTCCTCAGCAGCATTACAAATAAGGCATTTCCTAAGTCAGCATTTATAATCTGACTGTGATCAAAGCCTGTCTTGGGGACTTTATACTGAGCTCTGTATGCAACATCCATGGAGGAGGCAGAAAGGTCGCTCTACTCTGGCTCCTCCTGCAGCATAAAGCTCGTCCCAAGACCAAATCTGCATCGAGGCCCAGGAAAGGCCAGCCTACAAAGAGCAGCTGCTGGTGCTTCAGTGGAAGGTGTGGGGTATGTGGACAGAGAGAGCTGGAGTGGAAGCAGCTGTGGCTGAAAAGGGCTAGGGGTGCAAGGCACTCAACCCCCTTGGTTAGTGAGGTGTGTTACTGGGTTCTCACTTTTGCTTTCTGTGGTTTGCGTGGCTGGCTTCTGCAATGTAGCCGCCTTTGGTTTGTTGTCGTTTGGTTTTTGTTGTGGGGTTTGTAGTGTGTGGTTTTTTTTTTTTCCTCTGGGATAACTAGAGATGAACTTGCAGCCTGTGAAATGTGGGCAATTTAACACTGGATGAATGGGCTGCGCAGCTTGATCCACTTCTGTAGTAAGTATATTTGCCTCCCGCTAAGGTGTTTAAACCAAGGTGAGTGGAAATAAACACTATGGCCCGGCAGCTTGGGACAGTTAGCAGAAAACATAAAGAGAGCCAATTTGCCTGAGCTGGTCAGATCAGGAAACGACAGCCCTCGCAAGTCTGAGGCTCTGAGGAGGGAGACGTCTTTCAGCAGGAACTTTTGTAAATTCTCCCTTGACTGATGCAAACCAGCATAATTGTAGTGAAGTCAGGGAGAGACGCTGGTTGATCCTGGCGGCGTGCTTGGGGTATGTGTGCCAAAGGATTTTGCTGAATTTATTTAGCATCCTGGTTAAGATTTCTTTTTTTAATCTCCCTGCAACTAGTTCTTCTCCTGATATTTTTGATGTTGTTAAGTAAGGGAATCTGCTTGTCCAGACACTATTTATTGTGTAGTTGCTGCAATACCTTTTTGCCAAAGAACCGGAAACTACAAAGGTCCAAGTGAACATATTGGATATCCACAGTAGTTCTCCACCAAGGTGCAAATCTGTCTGACAGGCTGAATAAGGCCACATTTGCACTCTGAGTTAGGCGACAAAGGCTGGTGGTGGAACCACTGAAATCAAAAGGCGCTTCCTATAAATGCAGAGGCCTGTGTTAACATGGCCCAGTGCAGGATGACAGTTTTAATTTAGCTGGATCTAGGAAGCCAGGGTGTTTTTTCTCAGCTGAAAAGCGTTTTAGCTTCCTTGTGACCAGAGGACGGGAAAAGATTTTGCAGCAAAAAAACCTGTCGGCAACCAAGGCATCTCTTCTTGGCTTTGTGATCACTGTGCAACCAGGCTTAAATGTTCTGGGAGCAAGTTCCATCAGCTTGTTTCCAGCCATGGCAGGTCCTGAAATAGCAGACATCAGACCTATGACTGGTTCTTCGACCTAGCAGTGCTATTTTGGCAGCAGGCCCAGGGTTAAACATAACAAGAATCATTCTCAGTCCTTACTCTCCTGAAGGTCAGTGGCCCAAATGGTTGGATGTTTGTCTTAGCTGTTTCCGGACAAGGTCTGCATTTTGTAATGATAAGGCAAAATTCCGAGATCCTCATGTTGGCAATCTCCTACTAACTCTAATTAGAAAGCATGTTTTTCCTGAATAAGGATGTCAGGATTTGGTCACTGGCAATTTTTAATTGTTTTGACTATTTTGAGCGGGGTGTTCTTTTGTTGCTGCTACAAAGGCTCACTGCTCCATTTTACCTCCACTCCATGACTTTCACAGGATAGCGCAGCTCATTCTTAGCATTAAGCCCATTAAGCCTAGCTTACCAAAATCTCCCATTGCCAGGTGAGACTTTGAGGTTCATTCATCTGCTCAGGTCACATGGAAGAAGCAGTCTCCCTCTTAGCAATAAGCCTGGCTCACTCTGGCTCGACAAATGCCTTCTGAGATGAGTCTCCTCCCCTCTAAAGCTCCCTCAAAAAGCTATCAGAGAGGTCAGCCACAAATTGGTCCCATTTTTTCTGCCAGACCTCTTTGGCCTTGGATTTCTCATCCGGTAGCATGGCACTGTATCTGTGAGAAGGAGAAAAGTCAGTATCAGACAGGAGACAAGGGGGCAGCTATTTCAAGATCGATGGCCAAAATGAAAAGGCAGGAAGCAGATTAACCCTTGCAGGAGATGCCTACACCGCGCAGAGTAACAGTGTAAAGAGCCTTGAGCTCTTGCCAGCTGGGCTTACACTGGGACGAGAAGCATCATGGCCATATCAACAGCTACTGAGTCCTGCACCATGAGGACAAACAGCTCAGTCTACATAAGCTGGAAATTTGCTGGGCAGCACCCAGTGACTAGTACGGAAGAGACAGCACTGCTGTTGCTTTCAGATGTCCCCTGGGCTTGGGGTCCAAATCAGTAGGAAATAAGAGTATTTGTTGTCTCCCTGGCCATGCGGGGACTTGGGATTGGCATGAGGATTGGCATGGGATTTGGCAAACAGACAAGAGTCTAGGAATGTACAGAAAGACCCTGGGCACCATATCCAAACTATTTTGGGACATTCAGAGCTGTCCAGATAATCAGAAAAAGTGGTTAAACACACCCAAACTACGTGCTGGTAGGTTGTTTTCCCGTGTTTCCCCAGTGGGCCATGACAAACACCGCAGCAAGTCAGATTTTGGCAGAAATAGACAACTGATACAAACACATAACATTTCTCCCATACCCAGAACCAGGTGCTGGAGGCAAGTTCACAGAGGATGGAAAAGGAGGAATAAACTGAGGCAGCGAGTTAGAGAAAGGCACTCAAGGGCATAGGCAGAGGAGCCTCTGGGGTCCCTGTGTCCTGCCCTTGGAGGAGACACACAGAGGAGACTTTGGAGTAACGGAAGCCCAGTTCATGTGGCAGAGAAGACTCTGGGGCCAAAACCCAAACACAGCGGGTTTGCAGGGAGCAAGCTGATAGTCCCCTTAGCATCACTGTGGATAGATGAGAGAGGTAAGGAACTTACTTTATGGAGTTGAGTGCAAGTTGTTTTAAGGTCCTCAGGTCGGCATTCATCCCTCCGATGGCCATGAACACCTCATAGAAGTCATAGGAGACGCCCTTTGCCCCAAAGATAGGGGGATCATCAGGGCTGATCACAATGGGGTGCCCTTCAGCCATGAGGCTGGCTGCGGGGTGGCTCCGCAAGTCAGCTACCAACAGCAGGACCTCGGTGGGGAAGGGTGGGAGACAACATGATGTCGGATTATTGCTGTAGCTGTCTTCGCATTACAGCACCCGTCGCACCATGTACCTGCTATAGCTGCCTGTGTCAGCAGGTAGTCATCAGGGAGGAAGAGCCTCCAGAGGGCTGTTCAGAGCATGTTAGGCATTCTGCTCTGAACTGCTGCAGGAGGAGCCTACTTGTCTCCACTGACTATACAAGGAGACTGGTTTCTTAAATTAATCACCTAAATCAAGGCCAGTGGGGTGAATAACTTCTGCTTATTTATAACAATTTGACTGTGAGCATTTGAGGAACAGTCTTTTGTTTACGTATTTGCCATAATTCTTAGCCCAGGGCATCTGGAGCTTGTATCAGGGTTCTCTCCCTCAAGGCTCATGCCGGTACATCTCTACCCCAGAGCATCCTTCCTGCTGCGCCCAGGGGACAATGCGCACCACGCTAATGTGTTACAAAAAGAGTTCCCCCTGGTTGTGAATTCTACAAAACCAAACAACTTCCAGTTATAATCCCAGCTTTTCAGCCTCTGGCCCTCCTGGCTTTGAAGTATTTTCCATTATGTCTTTTTAGGCACCTTCCTGGCTCTGGGCCTCATCTCCGCTGGGGAGGACTGCCTTCCTAGGTTCCTCTGGATAGGAATTGAAATGATTTTGAGCTGACTGGTGTTACAAGCCTTATATATACACAGCGTGTGTCTACATAGCAGACTGCAGTGTAATGTGGTGCAGAGGAAACTGAGCCAGCCTGGGTGCAACAAAACATCCAGCTGCCCCCCAGCTCCCTGCTGCTCCTAGCTGCTATGGTGAATCCCATTCCAGTGTCCCAGCCCCAAGACCTAAGATTTTACCAACATACCTGGTTGGAGATGGGACAGACTTCTACAGGAATATCCCTCTTCAGAGACAAACTTTTGGCTACTGGGTGTTTAATGAGGGCAAGTCCATGGCCAATCCGGCTGGTATTCAGTAGCAATGCATCCAGCACATTATTGTCTACAGAGGTGCCCTGCCAGTCTGAGCAGAGACAGGTAAGAATCACCGCAGTGCTGTGAGGAAATATATCTTCTCAAACAGCTAGATGATTTTGTTAATAAACGTCCCAGTTGCAAGGTGAGAGGGTTGCTCATGCTCCGAGTTCCCACTTTGCATTTTCAGTGAAACAGGGATCCAAATCTGCCCGGGACATTGCCCAGCATAGAGATGCCCACTCATCTCCCCTGGCTTTAGATGTCCACGGTATTGCTCTTACAGCTAAGCTAATCATGCTGGTTTCCATTCATAGTCAATGGAGAGAAGTAATAATTTCTGGGGAGTAGCCTGTGCATTAGGATGAGATGTATCACACCTTAGAAGTGCCTGGTACTGTCCATGGCTATAAAGGGAGCTTAGGGTAACTAGTTCAGATGTAGACATCTCTGTAGATGTCAACATGCAATAAGCATAACACACAAGTTAGATACAACTGTCATGCATGGTTAGGATAAATCCCACCCATACGGACGAAATAATATATTGCCAATAATAATACATTGCCTCAGGAGTGAAGGGTAATGATCAGTTGCTTTGATGAGTGTATTCAGTTAAGACTTGAGGCTGGCTCAGACATTCCTTCACCTTAAAATGTAAAATAATGGTTGAGGAATTCTGCTGCCACTGTGGATGGGAGGTGAGCGCTGCTCTGAGGAGGAGATGGCTACCAGCAATAACTCTTGCAGCATGACTCCATGTTACACACAGGGCAAAGACACTTGAGCAACACGACACCTACAGTCAAGAGCAGGGAGCAGGTAGGAGAGGTGCCATGTAGGAATGCTACAGCAACAAGCTGATATGGGGAGAAGCATAGGGAAAACCGATGATATACATGTGCATACACACACACACATCATCTTGATACAGCCAGACTTGCTTCTTCTGTGCTTTGCAAGACTTCACCTCTTGCCTCTGCAAGCAATAACAGGACTTGCGTCCTCATGCTTACCAGTCTCCCCAGCATGGAAGAAGTATGGCAAGTTGACCCCCAGGGAATACGGGATGGTCAGGGCATCCTTCAGGTCCCATAAAGAATGACCTTCATCCTCATCACCAACCTGGGGGAAAGACAAAAGGTATTTTTGAACATGCTCTGGAAGATGGTGGGACTTACAGCTATATATTGCTGAGGTGCCAACTGTACTGAAATTACAATGCTGTGGGGTAGGGAGCTGATTCTTTCAGGGGATTTTGTCAATTACCCTCAATAAAATCCTTAGCTGGAGGATTTGTGATTCATTTACACTGATTTCAGTACAGCAGCAGAGGATCTGGCTCTGGTATAAAACATATGCCATATTATACATCTAGTTATACTGCACCTCTAAGGGATAATGCGAAGCCACAGGAGAAATACGGTTACCAGGTCGAAGCCTGCCAGGGTGTCTGGGAAGTGGGCTCTGAGTGCCATGGCAGTGACGATGGCTTCTTTAATCTGGGAAAGATTCAGCATCCTAAAGAGCAAGAGAGAGAAAGCAGTGCAGAGGCTCACTCCCACGGGCCTGCATTCATTGGGTTTGAGTTGTGAAATGGGGCCCCCAGGGGTATTTCCAAAATGCAAGTTGCTCCTGAATCTGACAACCAGCTTCAGGTCTCCAGAGTAACAGCAGTAGAAAATTGATATTATGAAAGGAAACCCCTGAATGACCAGGAAATGCCTGGCTAGACCCTGCTGTCACTTGAGTTGAGGCATGCTTGTCTAAGACTCACCGGCTTTCCCATCTACCAAGCAGGGAACACAACAGCATGGAGAGAAAATGTTTAAATTTTTTTTTCTTCTCAACTGTTTTGCTGGGAAGTGGGACAGTAGTTGCATTTCAAGAGAGTTTTAAATTTAGATTTCTTCCAGGCCTATCGGACTGAAACATCACAGTGCATTTTGCAGACAGACTGTCCATACCCAAGCTGGCCAGAGGCAATCCAGCTCTGAACTGGAAACGGCATCGTGCCGAGCCAGAGTGAGTAAGAGCTGCTGAGTGGTCTGTTATATTTGCTCAGTATCACCTCACATGGCTTCGTGGCATCTGGCTGACTTGGAGAACAGCCTTGTGCCTGCCTGCGAACAGCAGCACAAACATACCGTACAAAGGCTGCTGGGAGAACAGCGTTCGCAGGGTCCCACAAGGACCTTTGCAGTACCAAGTGCCCATACTCGGGCACTGCTGTCACTGCTTCAGCTTCCGCAGAGAGGAGGAGTATGTCCAGGCTCGGGAAGAGAGCACGCACGGCTTGGACACGCACACGCACAAGCAGCCCTTCCCTTGCTCATTCCCGCACCCATGGCTCACAGATGCTTGTCTCACCAGCGCCCGCCATAAGCTAACCCTGGTCACTTCGCATGTACACAGATTTATATAGATGATTTCTCATCCTCAGCCTTTTACACGTGCCAGGGAATGCTTCGGGATTCAACGCACCAGGACTGACGATGCACGCAGGCATTGCTAACCAACTGTGGCACTTCAGCCCAGCCCTCAGCATCGCTTGTCCTGGCCTGGACCCCTCTCTCCCGACTGCCACCTCCGCTGTAGCACAGCCAGCCATGCACAGCCGCTCTTAGCCCCGCTCAGCCTCTACCTGTGTGCTGTAAATATAATCTTGGCTCCAAGAAAGTCAGGGTGCTCCTTCACAAACTGCCTGGTCACTTCCCGATAGGTTGCCACAGACCATGATTTATTGTGCAAGGTGCCATCCAGTTCATACACCTGCAGGACAAAAAGCACATGGCAAGCAAAAGTTGGAAGAGGTGTTTTATTGGAGGGGGGAGAAATGAACTGAAGAAAACCTTGGGAGAAGCAATGTGCTGCGGTCCTGGCAACACAGCAGAAAAAAGCAGTTAAATCTGTGCAGAACATTTTCTTCTTGAAGCTTTTACCAGCTGGCAAGAAACAAGGAGTGGTTTTCTTCCCTTGTATGTGATACAAGAAACAAGTTTCTCCATGTTCAGACATGGCAAGCAAGTGCCCTTGAGTACCCAGAGGATACCATGACCTCTTACTCACACCTGTATCAAATGCTGGAGCGTTTTGTCCAGCCGTCTGGCAGCTCACACATGCTCTGTGCCTTGCGGTGGCAGTCTGTCAGCCAAGGCAGCCCCAAGGCATGGGAGCACTGAGCTCCATAAGCTACCAGCTGGGCTGGGCTTCTGCTCCCCTCCTCCAGAGGTTTGCTCCGTGACCTTGAGTCAGTCATTTAGTCCTGCCACGGTTTCCCAGTTCTCTGGCTGCAAACTGGGAAGAATAATCCTTTTGGCATGCTCTGTCTCATCAACTTACTTTGTGAGTTCCTCACTACCGGGGCTATATGCAGGGCTTTTGCCCTGATTTCAGCAGGGACATAGACCCTACATTCCCCGGTTAATACTAGCCCTGCCTGGAGCCGCTCACAAACAGCAGCTGAAATCACTCCGTCCGTTCTGTTCTTATCTTTCTCACCTTTCTTTTCTCCTTCATCCTTCTCCTCTACCCTTTAACTGGTCCACTCCACCTTCTTACTTCCCCTCCGGTGTTGCACCCCTTGCTAAGCCCCTGCGCCCTGTCATGCTGTGGCATCCCCCTTGCAGGCACCAGGAGCTGCGGGGCAGCTGCAGATGCTCAGAGGGAATTTTCCTCTGCTGCAGTCCATGGGAATGTGAGACTTTACACAGCTGAATTTGCAAACACAGCTGGGTTTGGGGGGCTTTTCCACAATGTTTGCTGTTTCACACTAAATCCCGACTTTCATTTACTTTACTTCGGGGGCCACTTCTGGCGGGCTTTGCTGCAAGATGAGCTTTTGCAGAGTGTCAGCGCTGCTGTCCAAACCTTGTAGAGGATCTCCAGGCACACAAGCATCTCGCTATTCCTGTCACACCCTGCTCACCTTGACTTTCACAGCAAAGCATTCCCCTTCCCTCTCATCCCCGCTCCAGCCTAGCTGGCATTTCCCTGCCTGCGCTGCCTGTTGGGGCTGGCAGTCCAGAGTGCCCCTAGCTCCTCACAGCCCTTGCAGCGCTACTCCGGCTGCAGGCAGCCCTCCTGCCTGTACCTTGCAGCACGCTGAGCTGCCGGGTGCGAGCGAGCCCAGGGGCTCTGGAGGCTCCCACGCCTGGAGCCAGCATTAGGGGCTGGATGGGAAGCAAATCTTCCCCGCCAAGCCTCTCTTCAAAAGACATTACAACCATGTCTAAGGGCTGCCGGTAAATGCAGGGTATTTTCCAGTCAGGCCCACGCACTTGTATCATCGCAGATACTCTTGGCCCGGAAACCTGTGTGACCCGGGGGGATGCCAGCACTCACGCTGTCTCACAGCACAGGAATTTTGACATTGCTGTTGTTTTCTCTTTCCAGGTACCCCAAAGACAGATGGTGACTGAGTTCAGGCAACTGGCTTATGATCAACCCCCAGCAAAGTAGGATACGTATAAGCTTTGTGGTCTTCTCCCCCTCCTTTTTTTTTCTTTTCAATACACCCTTCTCATCTCAGGCATGATAGAGTACCAGCCTGCAGCCCTGGCCCCTATTTTGCTATGGGGCCAGCCCGAGCTGCAACAGGGCAGGGTTAGCAGACCCGCTCCCCAGCTGTTGGGGGGGAGGCATGCACAAAGCCAGATCAGCCTCCAAATTTGTCACAGCACCTGCCTGTCTGCTGACAGGATGGCTGCGGAGGCCTGCCCAGCAGCAGCGGTGGTGGCTGGGGCACAGGCATTCATCTGCAGCTGGCTGGAGCCCACCAACCGTTGCATGCAAGTGCAATGATTTAAGGAAGTTGCTGGCAGGCACATTTGGTAGTCAGGCCACCGGCAGGACATCAGCATGGCTGCTCCATCCGCTGGACACCGTGGTGCCAGCAGCAAGCTGCTATCTGTGTTGCCACGCACAACCCACCACCACCACCACCTGGTCCTTCAGGTGCTGCTGGGTGGACCTTGCACAGCAGCTTCATTCCCATTGCAATAGGCTGTTAAGAACATGGAGGTAGGCGGTGTAGTGAGGAGCAGCGGCCCTGTTTTATTTGTTTTGGTAAGGTATCTGCCTCTCTGACAGAGCTCCCACCCCACACTGCCCTGCTTGGAGCTGGTCTGGACAACTGTATGGAAAAGGTGTGCCTTCAGTGTCGAAATTGCCACTGGGAAAGTGGGAACCATTATAGCCGAAGAACCGTGGTGGGGTCTGTTGGTGCTTGGGAAGGCGTTGGGGCAGCCTGGGATTGTAGGACAATCTGACTGGCTCCGGGTGACACGCAGGGAGAAAGGCCTAAACTATTACCAACAGATTTTAGTGTTAGTGGCAATGAAAGGAGCAGTTCATACTTCACATACATAGCCAAAATTTTAGGTTGTCTGCAAACTGTGGAAGACTCTGCTTTGCCAATCGGTTTACTAGCCTGTTCAGAGAAATCATTCTGAAATAAGCTGTGGATTTAAAATAACGTAACTATTCCAGAATATGTCTCTATTCAAGATGGGAAATTGTTCCGGAAGAGCTGCCACAGAACAGGTGATTCTGGTGCAGACAAAGCTGAGATACATCTTCCCGACCAGCAAGATTTTGACACAGCTCTCAGTCAGACTGTATACTGCAGTTTGGTGCTGTTGCCACAGTAGGTATCTTCCTTAACCATCAAGAACAAAGCATCTCTCACTTTCAAGCACTTGCCTATGCAAATCTCCAACAAAGACCTTTGAATATGATCAAGGTTTTCCAGCATCCTTAGAAGGGCAGGTATGCAAACATCCAAAAACTAAATTCAAGATAGGGCTTGAGAAAAGTTATGGAGAAATAAGGATTTAAAAGAATACTAGAGAAGCCAAAAAATACGTACCAGAGGCAGAATAGCTCTTATCTCGACATACTGTATGTTATCTTCATAGAGCTCCAGCAGCCCCTGGTAGAAGTAGGCCTTGAACACAGGTGCATAGCAGATAAGTCCAGAGGCAATGAGAAAGACTTCTTCAAATCTTTTCCAAATGAAAGTCTGAGAAGGGTAGGCCAGCTCAGGGGCATCCGTCACCAGGGTCAAGTTTCTCAGCAAGCTGTAGAAAAGGGTAGAGGGAAGAGGAAGAATGAGAAGAACAAACACGTCAACTGGCTTTCAGCATGTAAAAAGCCGCTGGCTGGCAGCTGGGTGTTCGATACAGGAGGAAACAGGATTCCTCCAAGGTAGGTGTGAGTTTTATTGTCAGAGACCAAGCTTTGTGGACAAGACAGTCTCCTACCCGCATGCTCTGGGGTGCAGCAGCGCCCAGCTGTGCTGAAGGAGGCACGTGTTCTTTGGGCAGGACCAAGAAAAGGTGCAAAGCTGTTCCTGCCACACTAGGGGCCCAATATCTAACTCAGAGCCTGTTGGCACTGCAGTACATATGAGTGTAACAACGACTGGTGCAGCTAGGAAGCATTCAGGTCATTTTTCTGCCACCTATGTTTACTCCTGTAATGGCTGGTACAGATAATAGCTGACAGGTAAAAAGTCATACACTACATGTTGAGCTACAAGCAGGGTAAGACTAGGTGTTCAAAACCTGCACCTTCCTTTTTTTGAGGGCAAAATCTTGAGTAATAGAGTTACAAAAGGAAGTATGATTCTTTTTATCATAAGAAGTGCACTCTGCTACCCAGGGGTATCCTTAATCTGAAAGTAGGCTAGTACATTACTCCTGCAGGCAATATATTCTCCCAAACATCTTCAATGCAGGTAAAAAGTTATGACACCCGTCCCTCTGTTCACCACCTAAAGGCACCATCTCCAGGACGTGCCATGTACTGAGCCACCATCAACCTGCTTACTAAGCCTGTAACTTGCCCTGGTACCTTCGTGTTGTCAAAATATGTCACCTAATATAAGCAGGGGGAAAACGATTGTGAACCAGAAATCCTTTCCCCACCCAGTGGAACAAACCTGGTATCCTGCCTGCCTTGCTGATAACTTCTTCAGATTTGTCTGCTGGGAAACAACTGATAAGAATCGCAGGTCCTGGCTTTTCCTTAGCGGGACAGAAACATATTTATTTCCTCCATAGACTCAGCTGGCATATAAGCCTCTTTCAGAAATCCAGAGAGGCGGCGGGTAGTTTTATCAAGCAGAGCTTTAGGGAGCCAGTAATTGCAAGATTATCTAGTTGTGGGTGACAGCTTGCATTTAGGACAGGGCGAGCATCTGTGCCGCAACGCAGTCCTCTGCCAAGCTGATAGCCTTCATCCCACCCAAAGCCTCGCCTCTGGCAACAGCTCTCCTCCCTCCGCCGGCGGCCACCTGAAGAAGAGTTTGTAATACATTTCTCAGGCTGGTAGGCAAAGTCTGAATGGCAATACGAGGGTGATTGACTTCATTCCTGAGTGGACAAACTGAAGCCATCACAGCAAGCTACAGAGCCGGGTGCTTGCAGGCGGGTGGGCTTACCAGTCCGGCCAGGCCTGATGCTTATCTAGTGTCAAGGGCTAAGCAGGTTCAGGCAGAAATACCTTCAACCATGCTTCATCTTTCATCCGAGTATATTGTTTCCCCTTGGTAACAGCTACTGATCTTTAATAATGTTTCATGTTTGATGTCTTGCCCCCCATCCTCATGCAGCGCTCTGCTCTGTTATATGGGAGATGTGGGTTTGATTTGTGCTCTTATTGTCTTCTTCCAGGAGGATTCTTTGGATGGAATTAAAAACCTCCCTCCTACAGAAGTAAAATGTGATCTGGTTCAAACTCATAAACTAAGACATCCCAGGCAGGGACATCCCTTTTGAGTCCCTCCATCCTGCCCATAAAATGGAGCCCATTCCCCCAGCATCTGCCTGCTGTTTCATTCTCTAAGGACCCTCTTCCAGCAGCTGCAGTTTCATTTCTTCTTCACTCTGTTAATTTCTTTGCCAGGAACAATTTTAGAAGCAAAACTGTACATAAAGAGGCACTCGTACCACGTTAAGGATGAGACTTTAAATGCTCAACAGTCACAAAAATTCAGAGTTAAGGTTTCCACAGCAACTTCTTCTCTGCCCTCCTGCGCATTACAATAGAGGCTTTGGTGCCATTATCACAGGACACTGGGCAACCCCAGCTACTCTTCAGTAATCCATGCAGCCAAACAGACTGAGCTGGACCATGGCTGGGGCGGGCAGTGTTTTGGGCGGGCAGCGGGGAGCACGCAGCAGTGGGAGACACCGTAGCATCACCCTAGAAACCAGGAATGCAGCAGCCAGGGAAATCTTGAAGGCGCTGATCCAGCTGCTGGAACTGAGAGGGTGTGCTGCAGCTTGGCGGGGAGGGGAGAGAAGGTTTCGTGTGGGAAGAGCTGGGGAAAGCAGACTTGTCCGCTCCCCTCCTGGCTTCAGCCCTGGCCAAAGGGCAGCTCCCTGCCAGCCCCGCACACCGGCGGAGAGCACCTGCCTGAAGCCGAGAGCGGAGCGGGGCTGTTCCCACCAGCCCTGCAAGCACTGAGGGAAAAACCTCCCCGTGGATCAAAAGGCCGTGCAAGCCCGTTCTCGCCACCCCACGCAGCTTCATTTCAGATAAGGACGGGCGGTTAGTCGGGCTCCCACCGCTTTCTCCCCTTGTCCTGTGAGAACTCGGCTCCTCCAGCAACGAGCGCTCACGAGGCTCCCCTCCCAGCCTTTAAATCTAGCTGTACAAACTTGTAGTTGTTTACTTAGCCTGTGCTCTTGGGCTAGAAACAGCAATAAATCCCCACACTGCCCTGCTCCTAAAAGCACATAAATCAAATCGTGCTTTTTTTATAATCCCCTTCACTTTGAGACTGATTATTGATCCCTATAACTGTTGAAGATTTATTGCACAATAGTGATCCATCCTTGATAACTGGATAATCTCCTAAGGGTTCAGGGGCTTTTGCCATGAGTAGCTCATGCAGATGAAGCAAAGCTTCATAAACACATTTTTTGCTTCTTTTCTGGAACGAGCCCTCGCCAGTGATCAGGTGCAGACTACAAATAGCCTTCCATGTCATGTCATATATGCACTGAACAATGCTATTGCAATGCATATGCCCAAAGGGGGACAGCTAAAACGACCAGCTAAGGATTATTTATTTTCAACTGTGGTTTTGCTTTCTCTTTTCCTGTTTTTTTTTCCCCTAACTGTTTTGCTTTCTTGCACTATATAATGCAGAAGTGAACGGTTTTGTTGCCTTGTTTTTAAAGGGATTCTTTTTCCTGCTTCTTTTTCTGTTCTCGACGGGTAATTATACCCCTCTCCTCACCATAGTATCTGAATGTCTTCCAGTGGTGCATTAAATAGTGTGACTAACATCTGTCACATGTGGTTCATTCTCTTTCTCTCTCTCTCTCTCGTCCCCTCTTCTTCTCCCCAAGGGGAGACTTGTAGAGGGAGCGGAGTGCTTTGTTTCTGTAGCGGATTTTTATTCTTTTTTTTTTCCTTGTAATGCACACACTGCCCTATTTTTCTGTGAGATAAGGCAGTCGGAGGACATGGAGGGGAAGGTGATGGCGGTCCGGGCAGCCATTAGTGCCCAGGGGAGTTGTCCCCGCAGTCTCGGCCATGGTGTCAGCTCCCTCACAGATGACTTCATCCTGGTGATAGAGAGCTCCGCCAGGCCGCCGGAGCTGCGCTGCTGGGCACGGCCTTAATCCTCGGGCTGCTGGCGGGGGGGGGTGTGTGCGGTGGTATTTTACAAATATCTGGAATGTCAGCACTGTTTCCCTAAATATCTAGGGGCATGCTCTTGCTTTAGAGACGGTGGCCATTATGTTGCATCTTGAGGAAAAAAATGGCATTCTCCTATATCGTAATTGATTGTGAAGTAAATAAGTGAGGATTATTTTTTCTTTTGAGTCTCAAAGCAAATTCCCTTCCTTTCTCTGTCTCCTGGCCCGCGGTCTCCTGACTCTCGTAATAGCATCCTTTTGGAAGCTTACCAGTAACAGAATACTCCAGGGTCTTGGCCATAAGAGGTGTGTTTTGAATAGGAATGATTAAACCTTCTTTTGAGGGAAACGAACAAAAAGACTACCTTCCAAAACACACACACACACACACACATATGTATATGTATGCATATGTACCTAAAAATGCAAACAGCAAAAATGTAATGCAGACACCTCTCTCCCTCACCCCTTCCTGGTGAGGAATGCAGTAAGGTGAAAGAGGTGCAGCCTCTCAGAAACATTTCCATTGTTCTCTTCACATTTGCTGATCCACCCTGTCTTGCATGAGAGCCCTTCCCTGCTGCCATATTCCCTTGATACTTCCTTCAAACCACCCAACTATCCATCCGTTCCTTCCTCTGACATCTGCTTTCTCTCAGCTTGTCAGTGCTCAAGGGCAAAGAGGAGTGCAGGAAAGAGGTAGCCTGTGATGCACATGTTCAAGAGACTGGGAGAGTTTCCAGAAACTGAGAAGCAGAACAGATTGGGGCCTATTCCTGGCTAGAGACCTATTTCCAGGCGGCCAAAAAACATTCCTAACCCCTAGACTACTACCCGGGGATTAGATGAAAATAGGAGGGGAAGCGCCTCAATGTGGCTGTTGTTCATGTGTTTGCACATTATGTGCAATGACTCCTCTGCGATTTTGTGGTGATGAGCACAGAAGGGCAAGAAATGAAGGACAACATACTCATGTGAGTCAGTCTGAGCACCCAGGATGCGAGAGATCCAAGTTTGTACTTAGCTCTGGCACACATTTCCTTCATTGGTCTCTGCCTCGGTTTCCCCTCAGCCCTTGGGGAGACCCTGGTGGCGGGGTCTGTCTTGTGTCCCTGTGCAGTGCCTGCCACTCTGAAGTCCTGCTCTGACTTGTGGCCACTAGACGTTGTCGGACAACTAATACAAAAAAAGAGGTATGTGATAACACTGCCTCTGAAAAGAAGTCGTGTTCCCAAACAGGACCATAGGGAACCAAACAATGCACAGCTCCACCCTCCTAGGTGTACAGGATGCCGTGGCCTCTAGCCTCAGCCAGAAAGGGATGTCACGCTATGGAAATACAACCAAAACCAAATACAATGAAGGGTCGCTCCTGAGACAGTTCTGAAATACCCGGTGCAATTGCTTGGTCTTTAAGGAAGTGAAGCTGTTTCAAAATCCAATCTCTTGCACATTATTTATGGGTCTCCCGGTGGGGTTGAAGACAGCTGGTGCCATGGTCTTTCCCTCATCAGCACTCCCAGTAGAAATGGAAGGGAGCTAATGGGGAACCAGTTTTCTCTCTGGAAGACGTAGATAAGTGACTTCTCACTGGATCTTATTTCTTCCATCACATGTCAGGGCAGTTGAGCCTCAGGGTATAATAGGTCAAGAGCCCTGGGTCTGGCACTACCTTCTCCTTCCCTTCTGGAAGTGCTCAGACCTCTGCAGGAGAGGGGTGGTGGGTGCCCCGGAGATTCAGGTCCCTCTGCCCTACCCCTTGCTGTTGTTGAAGAGGGAAGGCAATACCACCCCAAAGGTCTGGCAGCTCCTCAGCTTCCCAACCCGACCTCCTTCCCAGATCTGTAGGGCACAGAGCCCAGACAGCTTCCACGTGGAGGGGATACCAGCTCCCTAAGTGTTAATAGGTCTCTATTTAAGAGCATACACCCTCACTGAAGAGCACTGCAGTAAAAAACCTGAAGTTTCACTTAGGAAATGCCGTAATTAGGGTCACCCGCATCACCTTAATCCAGCCTTCTCCTCGTGTGTCGGCATGGCGATGCTGTCTTTAATTACATGACACCCCATATTATTTTTTTCCGCGGGACCCCAGTCCCCCAGAGCACCGCGAATGGCAGTGCCCTCTGAATGGATCGCTACTCAATATTTTCCTTTGTCCTCATCACTCAGTGTCTGACTTAATGCATTATTTAGCGTGCTCTCTCCAGACCCCCACATGCCACGCAGAACTACACGCTTCCTCCTGGCCTTTTCGGCAGGGCTTTGTCTCGGGATCAATGGCCCCTGGATGGGGACGTAGGGCTCCCTCTTCCTGCCACCACCGGCTGGAGGGGGAGCCAGGCTATTCCCACCCACCTGTAAGTGATTAAATGGTAGGTGGCTGCTGAGCAGCCAGCTAACACCTGGTCCTGATAAAAGGCTGCCAGCAGTTAAGGTAGGAGCTGCTTGCAGGGAGGGGAGCTCCTGCAAGAGGGTGAGTGATGCCTTGGGGAGCCATCTGAGGTGTGAGCTCCTGGGCAGGTATAGGAGGCCTCGCCTGTAAGGGGAGAAGCTTTGTTAGCAGGAGGGTGTTGAGGAGTGAGTGCTACCAGGCAGAGGACCTGTGTGTAGGGTTCATTGGCTCAGCCAGTGCCCAGGCTGAGACCTAACCCCTTGCTGAGGGTAGGAGGGCAAGTTGCAGTTCTTGGTGCCTGAGGATCCTGTTGGGAATGAGTGCCCCATGCTTCAGCGTGGTGGGTACTGGTACGGTTTTAAAGAGAGCCCTCAGAAAACAAGGATGGTGTTTGGAGGGGGAGGCTGGGCTGGATTTTCTTTTGGGTTGCTTTGGGGTTTTTTTGCTAGTGCAGTAACTAACATAAGTAGTTTGCCCAACTTCTTGCTCTGAATCAAGATGGCTTTACAGATGACTTCTCTGCTGTTGGGGAGAGCCTGTTCCTCAGCTACTTAAGTTCTTCATCCTGTTCCTGGGTACCTCAATGGGTGAGGCAAGGTCTTTCACCCTGCAGCCCTGTCCCATGCTGGGAGCACATCCAGCCTGGGTGCTGAGGAGAGGTGGGGGCGGGTCACATAAATCTACTTAAACCAGTCTTCAACATGTCTGTGCAAAGGACCAGAGTGAGGGTGCACAGAAAACTTCAATTTTGATGGTCTCTAACTCTGGTGTACTTAATGCCGCAACCTTCAAGTTCTTATATTGCTATTTGCTTGTTCTACATATGCAGCTCTAAACAGAGTTCCCCACTTTCAGAACAGCGAGCACATGGGGAAGTTGGACCAGAATGATCCTGTCGGCTACACAACACTTTCATGAAGTACTGGCAGGCCTGCAACTCCTCTTCACTCACCTGCTATCAAACTCAGTCACATTGTGCAGCTGTTTCCGATAAGTCTCTAGCAAAACCCACTGGGAGCACTGGGCTGGCACTGGGTGAGGAGGGTGAGGCTTGGAAAAGCGAAACCGAACGGTGCCTGTGTGGGTGAAGCAGATGTAGCAGTCGGGGAGGTAGGTGGCATTGTACACCAGCCAGTCCACGCTCAGGATAGCATAGTCATGCAGGTGTAAGACAGCACCTGGTGGGAAGAAAAGTATATCCTAATGAGACAAGGCAGCTGAAAAGAAGGAATGGAGTTTTAATGTGATAGTAGTTTGAGTTTGCCCATCCAGGGGCATCTGGAAATGCTTCTAGATGGCTGTGAGTGACCTCCCCCAGCAGAGAGACAGAGTGGCTGCTCTGCCTCCCCCGTGCTGGGGGATGTGGCCCCCTCCACATCAAATGCGGGGCAAGCAGAGCGTGACAGCTCCCTGGGAGCGGAGGGAGGGGGGAAATCAATTGGGAGCTCTGCTTCTCCACTGGGATGGAAAATGCTCTGAGTTATTAAAGGTCTTTCAGACAGACTTTGCTGTGAGCTGGCTCAGGCCCCACTGATTTAAAGAGGAACTCGCACAGTAGGCAGCAGTTTACAAGGCATACTAGCTGACTGGCAGACCTGAAGCAAGCCTCTGTATTTAAGCTGTTTGAATCTCAGCCTCAATTTTTGCATCTAGTCTGTGTCTCCTCTTTCATCTCTTTGAAACTCTGGCGTACACCAAAATCCCAGACCATGACACACCAGGGAATTGCACTCACATGCAGAAGTACCATCTACTTCTATCCCTTATCAAAAGCACGCTCACTTACGTCGTGCATCTGTTGCTGGCCAGCATGCAGGGCCTTTGGGATGCTCTGTTATTGTGCAGTACGTTGGCAACTGCCAGTCTTCCTGGCATAGGAAGCATCCTCTGCATGCTCAGCCCATCCTTTCGTTTTGCTAAAATCTCTCCTTTTGCAAAGACTTCTTACATTATTGGTGTTTGAACTAAACTTCACCTTTGTTAAGGGAAGGTACTGCGAGAGCTAAAGTCTTAAAGATACGTATTTTATTAGACTAGGGGAGACCTCATAGTCAAAATAGCTTTGATGCCCTTAGGGGTAAAGGTAGAATATGAGTAGGAGGAACAAAACAAGACTGGTATGCATGTGACATTAGACAAACTTCAAGACTATAATCTATAGTGGACTAATCTAATATAGACTATAATGTCTATAATCTCTCACTACAGAGGGTCTGACTGTTAAGACGCTGAGCAACTGTGGTTACTGCTCTCACCAGACCTAGCGTGACAGAATGGGCATGCCACAGCTGTCTAGATCTGACCCTCCTCTCACTGGCAATGCCACCCTCTTTCCTATGTGAGCAGCAATAGAAATTACAGTAGTGCTTGAAACAACAGTAATTCCCCAGGGGCTCTGATCAAGACTGAGGTCTCTAAAGACTAGGTCCTACTCAAGCAGTTACAAGGATGTGATCTTGGCCCTAAAAGCTTACAGCTCTTGCAAAGATTCTGAGAACACGTTTTAGCATCTCCTGGATTGAAAAGTTAATTGTTTTGTTTTGATTCCTCCTTGGTATCAAAGATAACTCATTGAAGAGGGGGCTACTTTTAAATTCCTCACTATACCCTTTCGTTGCTGAATTGAAATGGCAACTCTGACATCCCAATCATTTATGGCAACAGATTAGGATGCTGCAAGCCAGGGATCCTCATCCCACGCTAGAGGCCAGGAGGAAGAAGCTGGGAAGTGAGGAAGATGGCTCTTATCCATGTGCTAGTGTCACAGCCTTGCAAGTGAAAAATGCTTCTGTGGAGAAGCTGACTCCCAAATCTTCCAAAGCAGACCACCAACCTGTTTCCAGGCAGCCAAGCGGGCAAGGCCATGGGACTCTGCATCTAAAGAGAGACCACCTGGAAGGGTGGACATAGTGTTCAGAGTCACAGGAGTAGTGGCAATGTCCACTGCAACTGTCTTGTATCTTTAGTTAAAGAAGGCACCTTGTTCAAATGCTTCCTTACTGAACCAGAGATGCAGAGGGAGAAACTAGTCAGTTAGGAGTCAAGGCCTTCTTCCTGTGATCATCTCAACCTCTTGTTTCCCTGCTGAACTGTCAGTGGCATGTCAGGAACATGGAGACACCAGGCTTCCTGCTACATAGCCTAGGTGGCTTGGATTTCCACTTGGCTAAAAACATCCTCTCCTCCTTTCCATCACAACCTGGAGTACTGAGCTTTCAAATGTTGCTGTGTCCCAGCTGCTTGTCAGAGGATGCACAGGGTGACGTGGTGAAGGTATTGGACAATCTTGTGCCATTATCTAACCTAGAATGTTCCAAATGCTTTAAAAACTATGTGTGTGCTGCAGAGTGCAGAAGCCCCTTTTGGTGTAGGGCACGGCATCCCATTAAAACACAGCTTGCTGCACAACAGGGGAGAAACAACATCTCTAAACTAAAGACAAGGAGAAATGCCTGCCCTTGTAAGCAGAGATCTCCTATAAATGCACAGAACAGAACCTGATTAAGAAAGACTAAGTGAGAGAATACAATAGTTTCTGTATCATATTCTGCAGGTCACATCAACACAGGCTTTGTGGTGTTGGAGGTAGCACCTTCCTTCTCTAGTGCCCCCAGACTTTCCAGTAGACTTCCAGGCCTGCTACAGAACCACCTGCACAAATACTTATTGGGGGATACAGCACTTTTGGCTAAGAAGTGGGCTAAGGCAAGGTTCGTAGCATGTCTGTGGTATGTGTAGAAAAAGGAAAGGCCCTGGCTGGAACATGCTGAACAAATATGAGCGTCTGTGATGTCTTGTTGTCTTCGCTTCCTCTGCCCTTTCTCCACACTTGAAAGGCTGAAGGATCCATATTGTAAGTTACAGCAAATGCTACAATTGCTGGAAATGTGTATTCATCCAATCCATCCCCCTCTTCCTTTCTCCCCCTGCCCTGTCCCCAAGCTCAGAGGCCGGGCTCTTCCTGGAACCCAGCGAGCATGATTTACAGCTCTCATAAGCTTGCCTGCAACCAAAGGTCTGCCACATCTCCTCACGCTTTGTCCCAGCTCTGGCATAAAAAGCAGAAGGCGAGAGGAGGATGACTAAGACAAGCAACTCTTAGGCCAAGCCTACCTTTTGGCATGCGCTTTAAGATGCTGAACACCGTGCTCTGATCAATGAGGCCTTTTGCCCGAAAGAAGTGCATGCTTGGAGGAAACTGTCCTGTAGTCATGGCTGTTGCAACCTCCTTCTTCTTGAGGTTTATGAGCTTTGTACTGAGCTGCTGTTCCTGTCTACTCAGCACCAAATTGCCACCTGTCTGATGGGCTTTCTCCTCCTGCATTAGGGAGTCCCGGTCCTTCCAGAGTGGGGTGGGAAGGCAGAGGGAAGCCAAATTCAGGAGAAGGTATGCCAGCCTTATGCCTTGCCCAGATGGAGGCTTCATCTTAGTGCTGCACCTGAGGGGGGAATAAAAGAAAATTGGAGCACCAGCACAGGTCAGAAGGTAACATCTCAGCAATGACCCATTGGGATGTTAAACTGCTGGCCCATCCTGCAGAAGTAGTGGGTTAACTGGATGTTCAGTACTGGGGGAGCATCTGGTATCTGTGTCCCCTGTATTTAGGACTACGCGTTCACGCACTCCCCATGATGCTGTCTGCACACAGCAAGACTGTGGGCAGGGTGGAGAGGAGATGTTGCTCCCTGGATCAGGCTGGCAGCACATCACACAAACATGCAATCTGGCAAAGGTTTCACCCTGGAATGGGGGAGTGGTGAGGTCAGGACTCTGGCTTGCAAGCTGGGATGGAGCCCCCTCAGAATAAGGGGTGCTGGTGACAAGGTGCTGGCTGTGCTGCCAGCATCCCAGGAAGGGAAGCAGGGGGCCATAGCACTCGAGGTGCTTTTGGTTTTTGATTGAGCTAATCGGATCCTGATCCCCTACAGTCAAGACCTTGCTGCACCCCTATAGTATATTCTAGCTATCAGAGTGGTTAATTTATGGGCAGAAAACCCCTGGCTCCCCCTGCAGTGACAGAGGCGTGTCCCTTCCTTGCTATCCCAGAAGAAAGAGGACGGAAGGGAGATTATGGGAGTAGTAAGAGATCACAGGAGGCAGGCACATGCGAACTCAGAGAACTGCCCTTCCCAAAAAAAGCACAGCTGCAATACAATCCTTCAACACCAGGCTTTCGTGACCTTCCACACCAATCCCTCCAGACCAAAGCAGGCCGGAGAAAGGCTCAACATTTTGAAATGGTCCCTTGTGGATTACATAGTCCCTGCTTGCGCACGTGTTTTCTGCTTCCAGCCTCTCCTCCACCCGTGGTACCTCCAGCCCCTCAGCCTCTGCCCCGTCAGTGGGTCCCAGGAAATGAAGACGTGCTGGGGAAGCAATCTGGTGGGAACAGAGCGGGGGGTAGATGCAGCCCCATGTCAGGCCTGGCTCTGAACTTAGCGAAAGAAACATCCTAGAAAGTGCTATCTTATCCCTGGTGAGACTGACTCACTTACTGTTAACTTTCCTCCTCCTTGCATCCAGAGCTCATCCAGCTGCCGCCCGAGAGAGCAGGGAACAGTTATCGCTCTTGCAAGCCGGCACTGTCCCAGCAAAGATAAAGAGGCAGGATCTGTCCTGGTGGTGCAGAGCGAGGCACCCGCCGGCGCAGACAGTTCCTCTTCCTGTGCTGTCGCTCCGGCTTGCTCAGCTTTTATTTATCCCCGTCCCTACTGCTTCATGAATATATAAAGAGGAGGAGGAGGCAGGGGAAGTTATGACAAAGCAACACAGGCGCCTGGGCAGGCGGCTGAAGGGAGCTGGGCTGGGAACCGGGGGGCCAAAGCAATGGGGTCACCTACGGGAACCCCTCCAGCTCCCGCACCGAATAGAGGTGGACTCTTTAACCCGTCATTGCCTGCCTGCGAGGCGATCAGGGGCTTGTCTGTGCAGCCCTCCTGTGTACCCTGATACGCATATGCAGCTTTTAAGTATCCTGAAAAAAACGCTTAGGCACATGTTCCCGCTACGGGGAAAGGCTTAAGCCCAGGCTGTACCAGGAATACGTGTGAGCTTGGATATCTAATCTGATGTAGAACACCATGCATTTAATGCCAACGACACTGCAAACTCTACTTACTAATGGGTTTTTATCTGAGAAAACAGTAATTTGTAAACGTAGTTTTAAATTATTCTTCCCAGTCTTTGCCAGCTGTGCGAACCAGGCAGACATCAATCCAACCGGCCGCACTGGGGCTGTGTTGGGCACACAGACACTGCAATCTACTTATGGGTTTTTATCTGAGAAAACAGTAATTTGTAAACGTAGTTTTAAATTATTCTTCCCAGTCTTTGCCAGCTGTGCGAACCAGGCAGACATCAATCCAACCGGCCGCACTGGGGCTGTGTTGGGCACACAGGGCTAAACTTGTTCCTGGGGACTAAATCAGGTGGAGGTGGGCACAGTCTGATTTTTTTTTTAAATCACAACAAATATTTTAATTTCACTATTTTATTTTGTAAACGTAGTTTTAAATTATTCTTCCCAGTCTTTGCCAGCTGTGCGAACCAGGCAGACATCAATCCAACCGGCCGCACTGGGGCTGTGTTGGGCACACAGGGCTAAACTTGTTCCTGGGGACTAAATCAGGTGGAGGTGGGCACAGTCTGATTTTTTTTTTAAATCACAACAAATATTTTAATTTCACTATTTTATTTTGCACAGTTGAATGGACTGAGTTTTAAAGTTATTTAAAGCAGATGTTACATAAACAGCTTCCAGTGGAGAACAAAGTCCATTTGGTTTAATCAAAATTTTAACGATTTTAATTTTTGTAATAAAAAAAGAAAGATCTCGTAAGCCAAGAGCTATTGAAAACAACACACAGCAGTCACAAAGACTGTTTTTGAGGCAGAGAAAGTAGAATCTGTCCAATAATATATTAAATTTCATTAGCTCGCACCACTGCAACAGATTGAAAGTGGGGTGGACAGGCCCTCCCTGAATATCCCAGCTGGACATGCCAGCTTTCCTTCCTCTCCTGGTCCCTTCACCCTTTGCTGTCACCAAGATTAGTCCCAGCATCCATGCAGGGATCAGCCAGGATCCCCCAGTGCTCTCCGAGCCCCAGCTGGGGCAGTGTGTCTGGAGGGTGGCTGTGGCCCCTTGCCCACTCCTCGGCAGGGTGGGGTTTTTCTGGAGTCCCAAGATGATTCTGCTCCCAAAGGGAGATCAGAGGAGCGGAAAGATGACCCAACTATGCAACGGTCTGCATAGTTGATGAAAGCAATCCAAGGAGGTGTGGGAAGAGACCACAGAGGGAAGCGCATGGAGTGGAAAAGGGATGGTTCAGCAAGGACAAGCATTCTGCCTACAAATACCTTCAAGGGAACAATATAAGCGAAAGAAGGGATTTGCTCTAATTATCTCAGAGTAGTAAAGCCTGGCGTTAGGACCATAAAAACAAATTCAGGCTAGGCAGTTAGAAAACGATCTCTGCAGTGAGCAATTGGGTGCTAGAGACAAGTTCCCAGGGAGGAGCATCGTGAGGGGTTAAAACGCTGTGCGAAGGACCTCAAATAGCAGCTCAGAGACAGGCAGGGGTCTTGGAAATGCTTGCCGGAGCACCTCAGAGATTTGCAGCGCTGGTTCATCCCATCAAGTCGAGTTTGAAAAACAAAACCAAAGTCCAGTGCTAAAACACTTCTTTAATGGGACTTTTCCATGTAAGCAATCGCAGCCATTGCCAGGGGAATGCTGTACAGATGTTGCAAGGGTTGTGCTAGGAAATAAGAAGGTGTTTGAGATGCTTTGCTCTCTATTAAAATGTGGTCCACACTCTGAAAACAAAAATCATGGGGGGCCAGCACTGGTGAAATAAGACCACAGCTGCTTTTGGGCAGGATCCGTCTGGACACGGAGGGTGGAAGGAGGGAGAACAGGACAACCCAAGCCAGGGTATGGTTGCCACCAGCCAGGAGCCCTGTTTGTGGGAGGACCTGGGTTCCTCTAGTGCCTGCAGGCATTCACAGATCTGGCTTCAGACCTCCCTGGGAACCAAAGCATGGTATAGGAAGACTTGCCCTGTATAAAGAACCAACAAGGAATGTTATAGGGGTCATTTCCACGCCGATGCATCTCTTAGCTAGTTTGAATTCTCGCTGAGAAGTGGGTAGCCTGGCTGGAGGTTGTGTAATAGCTCTGTGTGTCTGTCTACGAGACTGCAATTGCAGTTCCTGTCCAGTCTTGACTAGCTCCTGAAATAATCTTAAAACTCCCTGGCTCCGTTCCTGCTTGCTGTTTAGCTAGGGCTGATAGGGGCACCAATCATGCCTGCTCCCTCCTCAAATGCCCCAGCTATTCCCTGGTTTCTTGGGTGGTTTCTAGCCCATGCTGACCTCTTGGCTGCTGCAGCTGTACCTAGCAGTGTTCAAAAGCCCTGTTTCAAAGCTGTCATGGGTACGCCTGTGCAAGCTGCAAGCACACCCTTTCTTTATGCCCAGCTGCACATCAGATGCATAAGAAGCCTTAAATAGCTGGTGGCCTCCACTTAATGCTCTCAGTGAATTCCCTTTGGTTCAGTTTCAGTTCCGTATGCGAACCAGTTTTTTTCGAACCTTCCGAGCTTCTAAGAAGTGATGGCTACCATCTCCTCTGGCATGTTTCCCTACCTCTCCCTCCCGCATCTTCCCTGCTGCCACCACAGCTGGGTGTCTGCTCCCACCGCTCAGTCCCTTGCAGCAGCAGCAGTGCAAAAGGGAGCATTGACACCATTCCTGCACCAGCAGCGGGGTGCAGGAAGGGGGGAAGGACAGCAGAAGCAGCAGCAGCATTGGGCTTGTGGACATGCGTTTTTCACTTCATCTTTCAGCTCAGCATATCACACAGTGCTTTATGGTGTTCTGCAAAGTCCATCTTTCTGCTGCAGCCTCTGCGTGGAGGATCAGCTTGCTGTGTGCCACTGTGGATCCCAGCCCCAGATTAAAGCCCTGCAGCATGTGTAGATGATAGCAAAAGCTACAGTGATGACAAATCCAGCGGAGGCTAGACCTAGGCGTGGTGCAGACCGGGATGTATTTCCTGTGTGGGCAACCCATTTTGCGTAAGCCGAATCCAAACCAAGGAGCATTTCTGATAGTACAGAGGGTTGGGGTGTCTTTTAGCTTCCTAGCCTCTCTGAACATGCCAAAGTCTAAGCCATGCTCTGGAAATATCACCGTAAGGCCAGGAAGAGAAGGTTGGAGCTGGGAAATGCGTTCCCAGCTCTACCAGTTAACTATCCTTTCTGTGCCAGCTGCCTCATTTGTGAAAGGGGACCAATTCCCTACCTAGCCGCCCTGCTTGACAGTGGTGATTATTCACTCTATCTGCTGGTGAAATAGCCACACTCCCCAGGCCAGCGGCTAGATGACTGCAGTTTTAAAGCAAGTCTGCATAAGGGACATACTCTAGTTTTGAGAGGAAAACTGTGAGGTGGGACATGGGGCTGGAAGACAGCCGTACGCGGGCAGACGTGGGAGTGAATGAGGGCAGGCTGTGGAAAGCCTGCTCCTTGAGCCCCTGCCTCTCTGCTAGGCCTGGACGAGACCGCAGTGCCAGTCCCTGCTCCGAAGCAGTCCCAGCCCACGGTTAATGCCTGTGAAATGCTTAGAACATGTAAAAGTGCTAAGTGCTATAAATTATTATTAAGAATAGACTGGCCCAGGATGTTTGGGATGATTAAAACCTCCCTACTGGCCTGCTAAATAACCTCTGCTTTGGTCTGGCTGGGCACAGGTTGGTATTTTTTTTTCCTATTTTTCCCCACACACACACACTTTGTGCCCAGCCAGGCAAAAATATGGGCCATTTACCAGCCAAGTGGGGAGGTCAGTGGGAGCCCTGCAGCAGAGAGGACGCTGGTCTGCCGTGGGTCATGCTGGCAGCATTGCTCCCCAGCCTACAGCCAAGCTCCGCTCACCCTCAAGATGCTCCATCCCCATTCAGAAACCTTCTCTCCCCTTAGCTGCTCAACCATGCCTCCGTCCATCTGTCCTTCTGCTCCTCCTCAGCTACATCCGCGGCTCTCTGATGATTTAAAATAAATAAGACATTTGAGATGCTACAAGAACTGGAGCTGGGAATGGAGAGAGCCAGAGAAAGAGCTAAACTCCCAAGTTAATGATGAATCATTCAGGGAGTGGAGTCATTGATTTGTAATCATTGCCTGGCTCCCAAATATAATAGCTGTGAATTCCTCTGACCAGTGACCGAGACGAGGCACTTTGGGCTGTTCCCAGCACACCTGCAAAAATTCAAATCTGTCTTGCTCACAAGAGCAGGGCTCATAGCTCTGGGAGCCCAACAGCTTCATCGGCACTCACCCTCTGGAGTGGAGCCAGCGGTGCTTGCCGGCAGCAGCCTGCGCACATGCCAAGCTGCCGCTGCGCTGCTGCTGAGCTGAGCTTGCAAATAAATAAGTCAAACTGCATCGTTTTCTTCAAAATCCCCACCCCCCCCAGGGTTGTTCCCCACTGCTGTCACCCTGCAGTGGAAGGGTGGGAAGGAGAAGGACAAAACAAAGCAAGCCGGTGTGTATTACCACCCTGTCGCTTTGGGGGCAAACAGCGGGCTGCCAAGGGCTCCCAGGGCAGGAGCCGAGAGCCCTGGGTGTTCGGGAAAGAGGCTTGGCACCATCCAGGGCAGGTCCCAAGCTGTCTCCAAGGTTTCTGTGCAAAGGCTCCCAGAGAATATTAGCAGAGTCTTGAGTTTATTATTTGTATTCTCTCCCTCGCCTACCTACTAGGGGCAAAAACGAGAGCAAACTAGGCAACTGAAACATCCTGGATTAGCAAGAGTACCTGACTCACTCTCTCTAGGGAATTACTTTAGGGAGGGAAGAAGCCCAGTGCCACTGTGGGAAGTGTTTTCTTGCTTTTTGCATTAGTCACATCAGGTTTCCTGCCCGCCCTGGGGTGTATATCCATCACCAGGCTGTGGTGGCTCCCACGCATCAGTGTGGTTTTGAGGGGGTTGGCCCTAGTATAACAAGCAGGGCAAAATTCCTGTTCCTAAAAGCTATATTCCATCTAAACATTCCCCTCACTCCCTGACTCCCGCTCCACCCACCTGGCTTCCCCAGCCAGAACCTGAAGCAAACCACATCTCTGCCTAGACTCCTAATCCCGCCATCTCTGCCCCGGGAGACCATCACGCCTTGATACAGAGGATCTGAGTTTGTCCCTGGTCGCTCTGCAGCTGTGGGCATCCGCAAGACCTCTGCCAGGACACCCTCTGTCTCCACAGTGTCAACCATCTCCTCCTCTCACTGGCTCTCCAGTTCTGTGCATCTACATCACCCAGGTTGCTCCACCATCACGTAGACTTCAAGCCCAATCAGTAAGAAGTATGAGGCCTTGCAGTGGCACAGCACCATGGTTTCTCTCTCTCTCACCCCAGGCCTCTCATAGAAGTCTCACCAGAAGACACATACGCTACACTACATCCCAAAGCTATGGCTCTATCATACACTCTGCGGCTCCAGAAATGCTTTGGGAGAGAGGATAGCAAAGGCTGGGGAGCACACCGGCAGCTACACCCAACCTTCAGCTGCTCAGAAGTCACTCCACTGTGTATGGTTTCTTTTCCTCCTGTGCATGAGGCAAGCAAGTTGGCATTTAGAATGGGTTTATACTACAAAATTAACGGCAGTGAGGAGCATTTAAGTTAAAACCTGACTGCTCTGCCCAAAAGTGTCTGTCTTGTAGCCGAGCTTCATCCTGCCTAGGCAAACCTCCAAACTTTATTAAAGCCTTGAGATGTCAAAACAAGGCTTCTGCCCTGTTCCCTTTACAGGTACCTCCATACACTGTCACCGCACATGCAGACACTGGCCTCAAGCCAGTTAGAGCTAGCAGCACTGCCAGCAAAACTTCATTCCCCCCAAGCATTACCCAGCTTCTTAGGCAGGGTTGCACCCTGTGGGAATTTATATTGCTATTAACTGTAGCAGCACCTGAGCAACAGAGCTTAAAGCAAGGTGAAGGGTGCTCATCACAAGAGTCACCTGCCCAGGGTACACACTCAACAGCAGAGCCCAGCCACTTGGGATCATTACAGGAAAAAACTTAGGGCATTTCTGGCATGCCTAGACTTGTTCATCCTGTTCTTCAGAGGCATTTCAGCCCAACCCATAACACTTTGCCTCTTGTCCCCTGGCACTTCCCAACCCTGTCCTGCAGGTAGTGATAGGTGCAATATTACCTTTGCCTAAATCGCTGCATCGCCCCAAGAGATGCTCTTTCCCTAAAGCACTACAGCACTACCTGCATCACCACAGCAAGCAGAGAAGTCGTCAATGCACCCATCCCAACCTGGGTGACAAGAAAGGCATGAAGTACACAGTAAGCGTCACTTTTGCAAGCCCTTCAGCAACAAGCTGCAACATGATCACTGACCTCACAAAGTGAGGCACAGACAGAGGCTTCAAGAATACAGCTTGCAGGGTCTTCAAGCCAAACAGCCCATGGCTTTTGGTAGTCATGGGGATACAATCACTTCTCAGCCCACCCTGGGAACAGATAGCTCAAGCCCACTTTCTTTCAATCACTGGTGAACAAGCCTTGGCTCTTGAACCTCACTGAGCTCTAAGAAAGGCTCCTGTGTGAGTAATACACTGTGCGACAGGACAGGGAATGTGCTGCTATAAGGTCTGCTGTGTAACTTGGATCATCAGCTATGGGAATAAGCATGGCTGCAGGGACCAATCCCTCTGGCTTACCCTGGGATCCCACTCCACATCTAGCATAGCCCCCCACCTCCGGAGTGACATGTTAGGCACCCTGGGGAGCCATTATCACCATCTGCCTAAAATTCCCCGTTCCCATGGCCGCCTTCAGTTTGAGAGACAGCCCTCATGGCTCTAGCACACATTAAGATTTTGGTATGTGGCACATACGTGCAGGAATGCTGCCCATCACTGCTTTGCATTATAATATGTGAGAGCTGCTTCCTTTATATTCTGCCTGATCGATATGTCTTCTGCAGATGGACAACTCTATTTCCCACTATGGTTTCACTCCATTGGTGACAGCCAAGGCAAAAATCACAAGCAACGTCAGGGATGTAGGCATCAATCAGCGTGTCAGCTGCAAGGAAGCAGCAAGGGCTGGCTGCTCCACAAGGGAATGTGAGCCTGGAGCTGGGGGCCACAGCAAGGCAGGCACGGGGCAGTGGCCACACTGGCAAAGGCACAGTCCCACAATACCCGAGCGAGAAGAGCAGAGCAGGTCTGGTGACGGTAACCAGGTTCAGCCAAAAGTCCAGTGATTGCTGGGCAAGTCCGTGATGACAAGACAGATCGAGGTCAAGTCAGGGACTGAAGTCCACAGGCCAAGGTCCACATAAACAGGGTACATGGCACAGGCATAGCTGCAACACAGCTGCAAGGTAACCCAGGTGGGGACCAAGTGCAAGAGCCTCAGCTTACAAGTGAACAGTGGAACAGGCCCTTGCTGAGGCTTTTTTAGCAGAGCTTTCTTGAAGAGCTCTCTTCAACATCAGACACCTGCACAATTGTCTAAGTCAGCCCTGAGCCTAGGGAGCCAAACCCCCAGGGGATGACACTAGCTACCATGCTGTGTAAGCCTTCTCAAGGCAGGTATAGATGCCAGGGATTAATATAATCTGCTGCCAATCTCCAGACTCAAGCACCACACCTCCACAACTGCCCATGGTAACAGCAGCGGGCATTTTAAAGGAAAAGACCCTTACCAGACACCCCTTACCTGTATCCCAAGCTCTGCCTGGATAGGACGAACCGGTGTTCGTTCAGCAGTCTAATCCTCAATTCTGCTTCCTTGAACACCACCAAGCCCTGCCATAATACAACCTGAGGCAAACCAGGCAGTAGTACCTGTGTACTCTGGTTTCACCGAATCTTGCCTCTGACTTTTTTACCCTCTTGCTTTCGATCTGACAGTAAATGCCACTTAAGGCTGGCTGCCATTTCTTTTTCATTGCTGTGAGTTCTCTGCAACTTCGAGCTCTAGTTTCCCTGCCCATCTGTGTAAGGCACTCTTTGCAGAGATAGAGGCTGGGTACCACCAATGCCATTTCCCCGGCTTTTCAGGAAGGTACAGGGCAGTGGAGAGAGGGATGGTTTGTAGCGTTACAACCAAGCAATGGTTTGGCACCCCTCTGCCTTCTGCAGCAGTGAAGTTCTCCGCTCTTATAAAGATCTTGCTTGCATGGAAAGGATGTGGAAACTTGCTGTAAAAAAAAGGGAGCAAATAGAGAAATTGCCAACCACATAAAAATAACTGTTTTAGCAAAGTTTTTGAAATGGTACTGGGGACAGAAAGCAATGCAGTGCATAGGAGGGAACTCTGCCTCAGGGGTAATACGTACGTGCACACACCTTCTTATGCTAAAAGAGTATTCGTGATTTCACTCTGGAGAGGGAGAACTATAAGCCAAGCTGAACTCCTAACTGACTCCAGTGGTTCTGGTAGTTACTGTTTATTCACGCTATTGTGAGTTGGACCTGAACCACATCCTACCTGCATCTCTCCCGGGTGTTCAAAACCCACCTCTGGAAGACAACAGGAAAGATGAAACGCTCAGCATTCATGCCATCCTCACCAGTCTCTGAGGAGAATAGGGGGCTAGCAGCCACCAACACCCTTTCTGGACCAAGACGAAGATGTATCAAGGAACAGCAGTGTGCTAGGTTCGAAGATTTTGGTCTAAACTCTGCATCCAGCTTCTGCCCTGGCAAGGCCTGACTGCAATACAAGAAATCAGGCTTCATAAAACACACGGAGGGCTGTGCCACAGGCACTGAGACACAGCCAGGCTGCAGCTTGTTGGAAGGGACAGTCTTCATTAGTGTGAAGAAAGAAGATCCAACAACTGCATTTAGTCTGTGGATATCTTAATGTCTCTGACGCTGCCAGCCCACCTCCTCCCGCTGCAGTCCCAGCCCAGCGTGCATCGCCGATTGCAGCGCTGACGTAAAGCTGTAATTGCCAGCACGGGGACTGGGGCCAAGGGGAATTCGCTGAGACAGTCAGGCTCTCCCGCAGCCTGTCAGCTCCTAGGTCCGCAATGGAAATTAATCACCGAAGCTCAAGGAAGTGCACCTTAAACAAAAACCCCACTGGCTATGCTGAGGAGGCAGGGCATGTCCAGCCTGTTGAAATGACATTGTAATTAAAACTTAATAAAAAGTGGCATTTATCGATGAGTTGTATTAACCTTGTCTAAAACCATTTGGACAAATTAAAACTCCTCTCGGTATTTTCCTGCCGCGTTAAAAGCAGCAAGGCATGAAACAGATCAATAACGCTAGCCACATTGGCTCTTTGTTCGGGGCAGAAGAAAGCTTTGCTGTTGGAAAGCTTCAGCTGGCATGGCTTCAGCCACTGAGACGCTGCCTCCTGGCCTCTGCCAGGGCCCCTGCTGGCGAGCCCCAAAAGAGATTGCCAGGGTACTTACATGGGCATATAAAGAATGCTCCCAAAAACGCTGCCGGGGACCAGCTGTCCCACTCCGGGGGACACTTCCAGGTTATTTGCATGAGCAGATATAAATGTATGCCCTGGAGAGCGCTGCCAAGGCCCCTGCTGGCACGCAGCAGGGGCTGCTGCCTGGGTACTCGCCCAGGCACAAAACAGCACGGGCCTTGGGGTGAGGCTGTCACGGCCCCCATGCGTGCACATCACACCCCTGCGAGGGTGCTTCATGGCACAGCCCCTCATGGGACCATAAGCACCCAGGGCCCCACGTCCCAGCTGGACCACTCTCCGTTTCTTCCGTGCCGGCTACAGACCTGTAAAGCAGAAAGGCTGCCAGATCTTGAGCTCTTCCCTTCCCTCGCCCAGCTGCGTCCGTCTCTCTCCAGCCACACAACAGCTGAGCAGCTCAGCACCGCACCACCTGCTCCCCACCTCCAATCCCCCCCTCCAAATCCCATGTGCGGCCACCCTGGGGACGCTCAGCGCTCTGCCCCTTTGGCTACACCCTCCTCCTGTGGGGCTCCAGCCCCCCACGGCAGCCGCAGGGCCGATCAAGCGGCATGCAGCAGCCGGGAAACGAGTGGACACCTTAGGAGGAAACTCTAAATATGCCCAGCCAAGGCAGGGTGGACAAGTCAGCCCCGCGCATGCCTCCTCCCTGCGCAGCCAGGCAGGGCAGGCAGCAACGGGCAGGACAAAGGCACAGGGACAAACAGGATGCCTCGGTCTTCCGTCCGCTGTTGGGGATGCTCACGGTTAGTCACAATCTGCTCGCGACGAGCAGTTACTGTGGCTTCTGCTAAGAACTGCCCCTAAGCGCATGCTCACATTTGCTATCGGGTTTGCTTAAGCTGCGACCCCGGTGCTTTCTCCCACAGTCCTGCCGTGGCCGGGGCACCGCTCTTCTCCCCCATCACTCATCCACTGTATTTCAGCAGCTGCTGACTTGCCACAGGCCATGGCATGTGTGAACACCACTAGGTGTGTAGATATGGTGGTTTAACGCTGGTTGTTCTCATATGATCAAGTAGGCACCAGGCTGGTCCTTGTTTGGATGCTGGAAAGTCCTTGGTCTCCATTACAGCTCGCAGCAGCCAGTGACAGAGGAATCGTGCTCTGGCTGCCAGCAGCCCTTCAGCAACTGCAGTTGGTACACGCACACTGCTGGCGTGATGCGGGCACCCCTCAGGGTTGCTTAAAACAAGTAAAACACTTTTAGAGAGAAAACATTTAGGAACTTTCTCTTTGGAAATGCCAGTGCTGCAGCATGGCCAGTGAAACCAACTTCTGGGAGAAATAAATCTTATAAAAAGAAAGTTTGCTTGTTTGCTTCCGACCTGAGCAGGTAGTTAAGCCATGAAACTCACTGCCCCAAGGCATTTGTTTAAGGCAAATGATTTTTTGCACCTTTTCACAAGCCCCTAGCACAAGCCCTTACTGGAGTAAGAACCCTGCGGGCATCACCCTCGAGCCATCCCTCTAACCTTGCATCGCCCTCAGGACTGTTCAAGATTACAGTGGGCATATTCAATACTTGACATTTAAAGTAGAAATAGAGGAACTGGTTTGTGCTGGATCAGACTAACTCTTCCTCTCTTCTAGCACTCTGTTTTTGCCAGGGGTCAGCATCACAGGCAGGGACACAAAAAACCTCCAGTAGGTAGGAGCAGGAAAACAGCCCTACTGATGAAACACTTCCCAAACTCCACAGGCAAAGGCTGAATTCAGCTTTGGTAAGCAGGGCTTACATCACTAGAAGCTTTTGTTGCTTTAATTATAGCTTTTAATATCATCTGTAAAAATGTTTGAGACCTGCTGAACTCTTCTCTGACTCCTGCTAAGACCCTTGGGCTCCATCGCACGTGGCAGAAGCAAATTCCACAGGTAAGATGTGAATGGTGTGAAAAGATATTGCCTTTAATTGTCCTGATACTGTTTCTAATGTAATGAATATCTCTGGATTTCACACAATGAAACAGGGAGATGAGTTCCCAGCAAATCTTTTCAAGCTGCTCATTCTTTTATGGAGTTTTATCAAACTGCAACCACAAAGGAGGGGAAAAAAAGACTTTGTCTCAACCCTGGCCGGGGAGGAAAATGCCTTTATTTTTACTGTGCAGTTCTGCTTCCTATTTGCATTCAGAATTAAAAGTACTCCGTCTAGTGACAAAAGTAAGTTCTTGATGCTTTTCCCCTTCCTGCACCTTGGTTTTGCCTGGTCTCCTTGCAAAAGCAACACCAGCGTAGGAGATGAATATAAAGGGTTAGCGAGCAAAATCTGCCATGTTGATAAAGGCATATGAAGAGGAAAACCCCGCTAAAGCCTCAGGCCTCCCGTTTAGTTTGCAGGGTTGCAAAACATAAAAAATTCCCTTTTTAGTACATTGGGGAAATGTGGTCCGGAGCAACTGAGAGACAGATGTGGAACCCCATGATGCCAGTGCTACAGACTCGCTTTTCAAGCTAGAACAATACTTTAAAATGAAAAATTCATTACCCGGATCTGTGAAAAGCAAATGAAGCTCAGCCTTTCCTAACCTTGACATTTTCCAGACTGCTGGCCAAATCCACGGGTAGGACACATGCACGCACATCCACCCCCACCCTTCAAAGGGCTAGTTGGTCTGCCAGAGAATGCCTTTCAGATGTGACTTACCTTCTCTGAATGAGCTGTGACACCACTGAGTCCCAGCGTACGAGGCGCTGTGCATCTATACTCCTAATTACTAAAACTGGCGGTGGTAAAGGCTTTACGGCTCTGACTGTGCACTGTTCTGGTGTAGTTCCCAAAGACACAAACCAGAGAAAGAGTGGGTAAAAGCAAGGTGTAACAATTAGTAAGTTCATTCACCAGAAGACCATTTGCATGTGCTATTGCCAATTGCCGCTCCACTTAGCCATCGCGAGCTATTTTGGCAACCAGGATCTGCTCACTGACGCGAGGCTATCCTAACGCCACCCTCCTTGCTGTGTGTTTTGTCCCCATCCTCCCCCAGCTCTGTCTATAATGTGACAGTTTCTGCCAAACAATGTTAGTGCATTAGCCACTTTCCAAACAATCACTTCCCCACTGGGTAGGGTCTCTTCAGAGCGAGAGGACAGAGACCGCAAGCCTCTCAGCTCCAAAGAGATTTTCCCCTCTCCGGTTAGTGGTATTCCCTGAGCCCTGCTGATGAAAGACACAGATGTGTCTGCAGAGGAGCAGCTCTCAGCGCCTGCCTCGTTCCCCAGAGCCCTCTTCAGCCAGTTTGATGTCTAAGTGGAAGGGAAGAAAATAAGCTGACAGTGGGGTTACCACCCAGATGATTTTCTGAATTGATTAGCTGCTTTTTCATAGGTCTCACAGCCGTACAAACAGCAACCTCGCTGGATCTCGCAAGCTAAGTAATGACCTCGGCTAGGAGAGCTCTAGAGAAAGACCAGCCATAATGATGTGCTGCTTCCCTAGGAAAGAAACAAAGGAAAAGCCAGGGGAAAACAACATGAAGGGAACTAAATAACAGCTAGAAAGAGGCAAGGGAAATGCAGCTTGCGAGAGTGAGAGGAAAAATAAGCACCTTTCAGCAGCGGCTCGTTTTTGACTCCAATTTGTATGTAAAGGGCTGGGCAGGCAAGGAAAAGAGAGCTCAGACCACAACTTTTTGAGGTCAGGGCTGCGAGTGTGGGACAGCCCCACCAGCAGCTAAGGGCCTTCTTCGGGTGTGTTGATAGAGCTGATGTTGTAATAAAATCCAGATCCCTTCGAGCGGTCATGCCAGCCCATACCACATGTGGGATGGCCAGGAGCAAGCGTAAGCAGCTCTGGCTGTGACCTCCCTGCCAAGCGAAGCCGAGCGGCGCAGGGCAAGCATCGTCCCCTACGCAGGGTCCCTTACGCACCCCAAACCATCCCGGCCGCGAGGCTTTCGGCTCAAGCGGGCACCGTCCGCGCCGCAGACCTCCCGTCAGCCCCAACCCCGCTGGCCCC
>NW_008795252.1:2363724-2379239 GCF_000699145.1 Aptenodytes forsteri
CCGGCAGCCGTATCAGGGCTCCCCCGGTTTCTCCCACCGTTTCTGAGAGGGAGGGCTCTCCTTCAGCGCCCTTGGACAGCCCCACTCGTGGGGAAGCTGCAGCTCAGGCGAGGGGGGCGGGGGTAAAGCCCTCTCTGACAGGCCTGCAGAGCACTTCGGGGTCCATAAGTGCGCCGTGCAAAGCATGAGCTTCGTGTGCCTCTGGGCAGAGACGGGCTTCAGCAAGGGCTGCCGCCCACCAGGCTGCGGGTGCCACCGGGACACACTCTGCTAGACGCTGCGGAGATGACGGGTGGCATAAAAGGGGTGAGTTTTGGAAGTGGAGAGACTTAGGCTGGACTCCAAAGGACCATGCTAATTTGGATCAGATAGTAAATCTAACTTTGAAGGGGAACAAATGGCCCAGCCTTCCTAACCTTTTGCTCCTGCCTCCTCTTGAAACCCCAGAATAATGCAGGTTAGAAGAGGAAGGGTGCTATGGAGCCTCATCTCATTGCTCTTTCCCATCTGTGCTGTGCTAGTCCTGCCAGAGGTTTTTATCTGACCAAAAAAAAAGTCTGGAAATAAAACCCCCACACACTATACTCCCTCTGCAAGTGCCCCACGCTTGGAACTGCAGTCTGCTGCTCTCAGCGCCTCTAATTAGCTAAGCAAGGCAAGCACTCATTAGCCCCACCTGGGTCACTCTGCAACTGGGAAAGAGGCGCATTAACCCCCACATGGCTCCAGAATAAATAGGTGAGAGGCAGATTCATTCCCTGTGGCTGCCTGTCCCAGCAGCAGGGCCCCGGGCAGCCTGGCCCTGGAGCAGGGTGCCTTTGGGAGGTGGTGGCTGTGTTGGTGTGAGGAGGCTGGTGTGCTGACAGTGCTCCTTCTGCTCCTCTGCAGAATCCGATTTCCCTGTGAGGTGCTATTAGCTGCAGGTTTGGAGGGGAACTTTGGGAGGGGGAGAGGTTTGTTACAGCACTGCAAAGCACAGTGCTGCAATTTTAGCTTGTTTTGTGTCATAAACGCTTTGCTGGTAGCATCTCCCGGAGTATATCTGCATGGGAATAGAGGGATGCTCTGGCACGATGGGTACGACTGTGGTGACAGAGTTTGGCTTGGCACTGATCTGATGTTTCATAGCCATAACTTCAGAGAGTTAAGCAAAGCCAGCTGCCAGCTTAATTAAAAAAAAACAAACTTAGATGTGTTTTTTGTTAAAGTTAGGGCACAAGGGGTAAAGTGAGCACCAAAACTATTCCCTGTGCTATCATACAAGTATTTCTCTCCTTCCATGTCAAGGCTTCTCTCAGATCAGGTATTTTTTTCAGCTGTGATAGTGCATCAGACCCCAATCTAGGGCCCAGGGAGCTGGGTACAACACATACATGTGGGACAAATCAATCACTGCCTCAGGCTGTTTGTAGCCTTTAAGTAAAGGCACTTATACACTGGATTCATCCAAAATGGGCAGGCGGAGTAAGTTGGAGAATAGAAATAAGTGTGTGGTTCCTTGTTCAGTAAAGTTTGTTATTATTTTTAGGAAATTGGTGCTAAACCATAGAAGGCATCTGTCTGGGAGAGGACAAGAGAGCAATAGGAGCAACTGCTCTGCCTGCAGACAGGAGATGGTGAAGAACGCTGAGCGGCAATAAGTGCTGAAAAGAAAATATGCCTCTGTCCTTCTCTCTCTGGTACAAAGAAACAGCATGGGGCACAGCAGCTGCAGCAGCCAGCAGCAGGAAAAGGATGGAGAGTGCTTAAAATACTTCATGACTCTGACCGAATCTTGGGGCTGCAGAGAAGTTCTGCGTTCCTCTGTGTCCCCCACCCCACAGGTGGGAGGAAATTTGGGGCAGAGAAGGCCAGTGGTGGAGCCTGGCGTGAAAGACACCCCTTCCAGGATTGGGAATTATACTGGGTATGCCAAAAATATGCTATCCTGCCTCTCATTCGTCCTTTGCAACCAGGGCAGAACAGTTAGGGAGACCCCAGGTTCCCCAGGACAGGCTACAGCAATGAGCCACTAAACCAGCACGTGTCCAGTGACTTCAAGTCGCCCCCCAGCTACTGCTCACAGACTTTTTTTTTTCTGAGGACCATTTCTCACCAGGCATTGATCACCGACACGGAGATGCCAGGAATAGATGTATCGGGCTGACAGCCATCAACCTGAGCTACCTAGTAGCCTTCTGGGTATAGCCAGCAATAAAACATTCCTCCCCAAACCCTGCCCTCTCCCACGCTGCTTCAGATGAAGGGCCAAACAGTTGGCCTGAGCTACTAGATAGCTCCTAGCTCAGCAGCTTTGAGGTTTCCATGCAATTTCCAAAGCAGAAAGGTTAAAAAGGGATAGTCTATGTAGGCTACACATGTACATGCACAGGTATGTGCCCATGCATACACAGACCTCCTCACATTAATAACACCGTAGGAATTTCTTGCCTATCCTAACCACGCAGTCTGTCAATGCAGGCAAGAAAGCCAAAGCATGGCTATTAGCAGTATGGAGTCTGTAACACACGGTTAAGCAGGTCTTGTAGTAACAGTGACATATTTGGCAGTTCATTACAACACTTGTTGCCTCCCTCTATAGTCTTCCACCTATAGCATCTAAGGGCGTTTGACAAAGACCTGTTAATGAAATTGCATATAGCTACAACTATATGTTAACATCTTCATTTCACAGACAATGATCTTGAGGCACAGTGATCACTTGTACTAACAGCTGTTGGGACTACTAAAACTGATAGCATTAAAAAAAAAAAGGGTTACTATTTATGCTAGTTCTTTCCTCCTGTATTTTTTCTCAGCTGGATCAAATGAATTAGTTTGGCTGGCTTCTCTTTTATTTCAAGTCATCTTCACTTTTCTTTCTGTTTGTTAATCTTCCCCAGCACGGTCTTCAAAGTTGGGGTTGGGAAGACTGCAGGGGAATTTTGACTGTCAGTTTGGTTTATATTTAATATCACTGTTGTAATGGTATCCAAATGTTTTGTTAAATTAATTTTTGCTTGGTTTTGCTTTCAACTTGATTCCTATGATGCTACTTCAGAACAATGGGAAAGAAAAATCAGTTGAGAAAAGCACTTGCTTTGGAAAGGTGAGGGTAGAGTCATGATGGGTATTTAGAGACTCTATTTACATCAGAAAGAGAGGGGAGGGAAAGAAAAGCAGAAGTAGTGAAGTTTTGCCTCTCTAAGCAAAGAGACTCCCCAGGAAACAGTGGCCTTATGTGGGGCCCCTTTCTGAGGCCTCAGAAAGCTGGGAACACAAAACCAGAAATCATTTAGGTGGTTGCCTCAGCCTAGAGCTGACGGGCAACCTGTTACTTGCAGCCACAGGGCTGACGGGAGAGCACAGGCTAAAGTTCAGTGTTATATGCCAGCAGACCAGCTGACGGACTCGGGGAGGAGATGAGCTGGAAAGAGGGCTCACTCCTGCAAGATGCAGTGGCTGCTTAGAAGCTTAAATTAGAGAACACCCAAAAGATTGTATATTGTCATCCCAACCAAAAAGCTCATTCAGTAGGTCCTGCAAAAAAATCAGCTTTTCAGGTGTTTGCAATGAGCAATGTTTTATCTCCCGTTGGCATCATTCCCGCTTCCAACAAAGGTAGCAAAGTACAGTGTTGCCTGCGGTATGTTGCTGCTTGTGCCCTTGGGCCAGTGAAGACTGGAGACGGCTGACGTTTTGTGTGCCTACATAGTCAAATGAGAGTGATGATGGCAAGGGCAGGCACACCCAAACTAGCTGCCAGTTCGCCAGCCGAATAACAACAGGAGTGAGGATACTTGTCACTGATAAACCAAATTCATACTCGAGTGGGCTGGTCCAGTTCGTGCCGAAGCCTACGCTGCTGGCTCTTCACCGCGGCTCTCCACGTGCTGGCTCAGAGACATGCTCTCCATCCCACTTCACTCCAAACACACGTAGGCGTTTTGCGGGAGGTGGCCGAGCTGCCTGAACAGGGTACAGCTCAATATATGCACCCACAAAAACCGCCTGCCCAGCTCCTGCCTCTTCACAACCCCCAGATCAAAGAGCAGTGGACTTAAACATGAAGTATGGTTGGCAGCTAGGCAATGCTTTTTGACAGGTGATACTCTACGAAAAGAAGGGTGGCTTTTGTTTCTCTGCTTTTTGTAGGGTCTCACCCAGAGGAGTGGCAGGATGGGCATGATCTTGTGGCGTATGAACTGTGCACCATAAATCTCCCAGCCGTGGTGGGCAAGTGAGCGCTTCTCTGCCACGTCTCCCTCGCACTAGCAAGAGTTTTCTCCCATGTTATTGCTTCACAGAGAACACATGTGCCCAAGCACTGCATTTGGCGGAGAGCAGGCGTTGAAAGCCAGGTGGGCCAGGATAAGGTGATCTGCCCCATCTACACGTCTCAGGATATCCGAGCTGCGCGCTGCCACTTGCCTGCATGGGGGCTGCAGAGTGCGTCTTGTCTCCAGAGACTTTCCCCTGTCCACTCTGGCCGCCGATCAAATGTACGAAACGTGTTTCACCCAGAAGCATCTCCACAGTATGTACTAACAAGCCATTTCTCCTCTCAGCAGTCCAGCTGCCTCTAGCATAGACCATGCACAGCAGGGCACATTTCACCAGGGAAGGGAAAGATTAATTTCTCCTCCAGCTGAAGCTGTCTGCAATTGCTTTAAGACCAGCAAAATGCAATTGCTCAGGTTGCAATGTGCTCGGCGCACATGTGCCCAGACAATGCCAGGCGATTTTTAACCACCAGGACTCACTAGGACCTATATACAATATTACTTCTTAAAAGATAGGATCTCTGGAAACTCCGTCCCCCTTTCCTCCCCAAACGCACACATGCCTCCCAGCACCATGCCACACTTGGTTCAGCAATGACCCAGAGGGAAGACTGCTGACTCTGGATGCGCTTCCCGTGCTCTCCTGGGTTGCCCTCGAAGGCCTTCTGTCCCATACGGAGCCAGCCCACCTTACGAGAGCTCACACAAAACCAGCTTTCTCCCCGTGGAGTCCACGTGAGGTAGCACGCTTCATGTCACCGACGGGGACAGCTCTAGCTGGGTGTTCAGGGTGACAGGAGGCAGTGGGAGGATTTGCTATTTGCCTGACGTCCTGGCTCTCTGGTTTAAGTTCCTTAACCCCCTCAGGTTCAGCTGTGACTCACTGCCGGTATTTGATCATATTTTCAGAGCAGGATTAATTACGCTTTATTGCTTGTTCACATAACGGACCGGTATCATCTTCAAAGGCCCATTCTTTGGAGGAGGAGGAATGAGACATGCCCTGTAATTTAGTGACCATTGCTTCTAAATGAGAAGGTTAATAGCTTGACCACTTCATATTTTAACCTCCAAGCCTTTTTCCTTCTCTAATTATAAAGTATAATGTTTTTTATTTCCATACAGCACTTCCCTGCGGGGCTTAGTCTAGATGTATAAATCAAAGCCTTGCTGCCGCCTTTTGGGGCTTGGGGGCAGATTCTGCCCTCACCCAGAGCATAAAGTGGGGTTACCCTCACAGCTGCCAGCAAAGTTACCCCATTTTGTCTGCACATCACTGGGAGTGGCCCCTGGGAACAGGCAAGGGAAAGATGGCCACTCAGATAACCAGCAGGATGGTTGGGTGCCAAGTTCTTTTGCAAATCGGACTGTTTATCTAGGTGATTACATACAGCATTAACTTTGAGCGGCTGATTTTTTTGATGCCATGGTCTAGCAGGGCAGACGGCATCTTGGGGGCTGAGACAGACAGAGCTGTTGGCATACATCCCTCTCTTCCCAGCAGGAAAATGAGGCTTAGACATGAGGGTGAACCAGGCTGGATGCGGGAAACCCAAAACTTGAAAGCTATTAAGTGCAGAAGAAAGAATAAATCAGCCGGCCCTTCTCGCTGCCAATGCAGGCCTTTCTCCATTACATATCTACTTGTATTTTCATCAAGTCACAGGTTTAAAACAATTCAGGTGCTTCCATGGGAGCAACCATTGCACCACAGCCAGGTCGTTTGCGGCAGGACCCTCATCGTGAATTCAGGGGAAAGCGGAGGTGCATTGGCAGAGCTGTTTGGGGAGCTGGGAACTGAAGCCTAGGGGTTCCTCTGGCCAAGACTGTGATCCATTTTTCAGATCTCTGTTCAGGAGCCTACGGCATCCCTCCTGCCTAATGCCTGACTGTAAGGAGTGCTAGCAGCTTGTATTGACATCCTATTAGCATGGGAAACCCTGGAGCTGAGCCTCAATTGTTTGTTTGAGGTAGTAAATGAAAAACCAGCTGGAGGAGTCAATGGATGACAGTGTCACTAATGGCGCAAGCAGGTCTTTTCTTTCCACTTCTACACTGCTGGTTTAAACTGGACTAGTGACCAAGAGAGGTGACCAGCCACTGTCATTGTGTGGCCTGTCTTAAATACATCGCATGGCCTAAGTCCACACCTTTGAAAGCCTCTGAACAGTAGAGTTGCCATGGAAGACACAAGGGCTCCATCAGCCAGGCAGGGTTACTTCCCAACAGACTGTTATTTCATCAGTAAGGAGACCACTGCCATGCAAATCATGCCCAGGAAGCAGTCCTTTGGGCAGCTTCAGAACATTGATTTTCAAGGTGATTGGAGCCAAAACCTTGCACAAGCACATGTAAAACCATACTAGTGGCCCAAGCTTCCTGGATTTAGTATTACTGGCAGGTGCATGTACAAAGCAGTATGCTGAGAGGAAGGCTGAACCAGGGGGTCTAAGGAGATGGTAACACCCCACATCGCTACACGTACTGCTCCCTCTGTGCCCTGCAGCATGCGTAATGGAAACAGCCGTGCTGCCTTGCAGCCCCCCTGCCCCCATTCACTGTGCGGCGCTCAGGCTGCATCAGACCCCGGGGAGGACCATTTCTGAGCTGGGTACCAGGCTGAGGTACAGGGATGTGCTGCTGGTGCCTTGGAAGAATGAAGCTGGTGCATGCAAAATGCAAAGTGTAAAAGCATTTCCCCCCCCAGTGGGAGTGCAGTAGGAATAGCAGCCTGCCTTTTCTAGTCTGTCACCCCCTGGCTAGCCATGCACCCCCCTGCCTCACTAGATATAGCTACTGGAGAGGCTGGAGCAAGAAGGGCTGAAGGTGGCTCCTCAGGCCCCGCTGCCAGCATCTCAGGTCTGTTCTAATGCACATTTGGCACTAATGGAAACAGCTCCTAAGGTCAAGACTGTGCTCCTGTGGAGAGTCAGGCTTTCCCATAACTGGTCGACAGAAAGAGTTGAGTATCTTAAAACTCCCTAGTTACAAGCAGGACTGTTCTGGGAAAGGTCTGGAGATGACTAACCGGATTACTCACTAGCTCTTTCCCTTTGAGGCTGGGCACTTAAAATCACTTCATTTCACGAATCTGCCAGCCAACCCCCCTCCAAGCTGCCTACAATGACTTTTCTCTGAGCGGCTTGACATACAAACAGGTTTTGAAAGTCTTTCATGGACCTTGTTCTGACTGAGACCTGCCTGAATTATTTATGCCAGATCCTAGCTTTTTTCCTTGCACTGGAACCCAATCCTAGTAGAGATGTGTCTAAACCAGTTTAAATTTTGTTTACGCTGGGTGAGTTTAATTACATGTACTGAATTAAGTAAACCATTAAAAGTGCAGCTTAAACTGGTTCAAGATCATCTACATTACATTAGGGATCTGGAAATAAATCAATTTTGTTATATGCCAGGGAAACTTTCCTCCAAGTAGGTCAGACCTCATACTAAAGCCATTACCAGGAATTTCAACTCCCTGCCTTTGGTATTTACAGAGAAACTGGATTAAGTCTCTCCATCTCACCTAGAATAATAAAGTTTAGCATGTAAGTAGCATTTTACAATTTCAAAGCAATAAACACTGAGATGCCATGGTAATGAGAGCTGACAAGGCAGTAGCATTAACTAATTAAGCCTCGCAACCTCCCTGAGGTATCTAAATATGACCGTTCCCATTTTATAGATGAGGAAGATATACATGAATTGATTTACTCAAAGGCCCAGAGCAATTCAGTGAAAGAGCTGGAACCACAACTCAGTCCTCCATGAGGCTCTGCCTTATTTCTAGACCCGCGCATCAGTGTAACCTAGTATCCCATTCTTAGCAGGATTTAGAAATAAATTATTTTTAATTTTTGTTGACTGCTACGGAAGGAATGGGTTTTGAATATCTCCCTAGCCAAATGCAGCAGCAACAAGCGGAGGTATCGGTGAGGTTGAAAATGGATGCTGGTGAAGTCGCAACAAGTTAGCATTCGGGAGTTGCACTGGCCACAGAAGTAGCGTAGTAGGAAAAGCAACTAACAGGTGGGTGTCAAATGAAGTGTTGGAAAGGACTGTGTTAGCTTAAACTGTCCCGGGTCTTGCCTTTCCAACCCCCGCCACGGCTGCAGTAATTGGTATGCACACAACCATACCATTTTTTAATTTGTATGGACTTAGTGGTTTACATCAACACTGAATCTGGCCCAGAAACCTGCGTGGGGAGCACAGCTTTGGCACCAGTTCTGAATGGGAACCCTCTTGCTCCGCACAGGTAGGTACCCAGCGAAACCTCTCGTAGCTGTATGAGATCAGCGGCTTTAGACAAGAAATCAAGCATTCCCTCACATCGCATCTTTAGGACCAGACTATGGAAGGCTGGTTACAACAAGGGAAATTTCAGCTGCGCTGCCAGAGCTGGTTTGATACCTCTAATCCCCCTCTAAGAAGGTGTTGAAACACAGAACCAAATCGTTATGGGTTGTAAGCAAAATGGTCTTTTAATTCCCCTAAAGGAATGTAGTTTTTCTCTCCTGAAGTGACTGATGGGGAGCTTCTCTACACGGAGCACTGCCCTGCTGTGAAGCATCCTCTGCATTTCATCTGGGGCTGTTCTCTTTGCCTGTGAGTGCCTTGCCTCCACAGCGCGCTGCACCTGAGCCGAACAAGCTCACGCTGCGGCGGTGAATCCCAATGAGCCTCTCACTGGGTGTTCGAAGGCAGTCTATAGGAACCAGTACTGGAGCACACGGTATGCGTATCAGCATCATTGCTAACCGCTGGTCTAGAAACAATTAAAATATCTCTTTGTTTACGCCGTAGCACTGCTGCCTGTGGAATAGCTGTGGATGGCAGAAGTAGAGACAACAGGCCTGGAGAGACATGAAAGCATTTGGGTTTGCGTGTGTCTTTGCTTTCCTTCCTGCCAAGGTTTCCAGGGCAGATTGCTAGCTCCCCATCTTGTTTTGTGGCCATCCAAGCCACCCGCGTCTGACTCGTCTCTCTGCCAGATGTACAGACCAGTGCTCAGCAGCAGCTGTGAGCATGGCTGACCACAAACGAACGCGTACGCGGTGGGCCCCTCTCAGTGCTGCTCTTTGGGGAAGATTTGGAAAGATCCAGATTCCCTGGCTTTAAATCCATTGCCGCAAATTATCATTCACCTGTTGATTGCTCTCTAGGGGACAAAACAACAAGTTACAACCTGTGGTTTTCAGCCCCAATGGATTAAGAGCAGAAAATCTGTTGAGACCTAAGGCTTAGATCTCTCGGTTTGATATGTAGTTCAGTAAAGCACACAGGAGAGGAGCCATGATGGAGGATGCTTTGCCACATCAGTACTAGCCAAATTCCCAGTAGGTAGATGCTTTTTGACTAAGAGAGCCGATGCAAGCTAAAAATGGCACGATGTTGCTAATTTTCTGCCTAAACCGATGGTGATGTGTGTGACTGCTGTTACACTTCATGGAAAGAGTGGATACACTTCAGTAACATGAAATTACTCCTACTTTCCAGTGGTTTGCTCAGCTGAAAATAGTGTTGGGAAGTAAATATCTGGGATATTAAAAAGAGCATCGACCAGTTTTTCAGATGCTAGGTCAGGTTCGCAGGAGTGACGGCTTTCACATTAACTTGTACATTGAACAAATTGAATGTGTATGTCCAGGAGACGAAACAAATAGTGCACTGCACTTTTGCAATTGCACCCTCCGCAGCATAACAGCTCAGGTCTGCACGTAAGAAGTTGGAGGACATGTTCTGACCAAGCAACCGGTTCTCGAGCAGATGAGCCTCAAATCCACATTGCCCATGACGCAGGCTGCAGGAATCATGGAAAACCTCCTGGTTACTCAAAGCTAAAGAGAAATGTTTGTGTCCCAGCTAAACCTGCAGCCCTGTTTATGTTAGCTGAAGTTTAAATGTAGCTGTATCAATACCATAGACACGACTTCAGCAACAGACCATGTGCAAGCTGGTTTACTGCAGCACAGTGCCAAAGAAGTGAGAATGCCAGTTTTTTCTTGTGCTACTCCTGTTTCCAACTCCTGTCTCCCACACTTTCGAGCATTGTCCAGGCAGACCCTGTTCTCTCTTGTGCCTCCACTCAGCAGCTGTTGTCTGCGCCCACCCATCTCTTCCTCATTCATTCTCTGCCTTAACATCTGTCTCTCCTTTTTATTGACTCCCTCATCTTTTCTCTTGATAACTTCAATTTTCATATTGTTAGGCTGCTCAGACCTCACATTTTATACCTTCCTCATCTCACCTTCTTATTCAACCCTGCAGCATCCCACTCACCAGCCAGCCTCCTGCTTGACCTTGCCTTCACTATGCAGTGCTTCCTTTTTCTCTATTCAGCTTCTCCCTCCCTGACTTTACCATCTCTTTCAGCCACTCCCCGCTCTTTCCCTTTCTTCCTCCCAGCATTCCCACTCCTTCCACTCCCTGAGTGTTTGTGACTACAGACTTTTCCATACTCTCTCCTAATTAGGAAGCAGATGTATGGACTCCTCCACTTCCCACCTCTCACAGTATTTACCAGTTTCTCTCATCCCCTGCTTCCCTTGTGTCTCTCTCATCCTACACAATCTCTTGACGGCACCGATGTCCTCTATTCCAAATCTGTTTTCTTCTCCTTCAGCACTTTCTGGTCAAAGAAACAGGACTTTTCCTGTTGTTCCACTCCTGTTGGCTTTCATGCATCTTATTTCAGCCCCTTGTGCGCCACTGCTGTCCCTACTTATAAAATCAGAACTAGTGGCTCAAAATAAGTAGTTACCAAAACCCAACACGGCTTTCTTTTCTCGACTTTCTTGGTTTAGTTACAGGAAGCAAAGTTTCTCACCTGCTTTCACACCTCTTCTGTGATCCCTCCAGCTGCCTCCATGACCCCAGCCCCACCACTACCTAGAAAAACCTGCGCCCTCATTTTCACCGTACATGCCTCAGTTTCCTTGACTTGTTGTCTGAGTCAGAAAGGCAGATCAAGGGATTAAAGCCAGACCCCCTGATGCTAAGTACTCCACCTCAGTCTTTGTGCTGTTCAGGAAGGCTTTTCAACCGTGCTATGTAAACCACAAAATCTCTTCGCTCAGGAGGCCTTGAAAAGGGAACGAGGAACTTGAAGATGGATCAAAATACAAAGAGTCCTAGAAGGTGGAAGTGGCTTGGGGTGAAAGTAGAAGGCTAAATCACAACTGTTTTCTACTTCCTAACTCAGAGAGCAAAAAGAAGCAAAGGCAGTGAGATTTGCTGGTGTTAGACTATTGAGGGAGGTCAACACAAACAAGGGAGCAATAAAATTCAGGTGTGCTAGAGAAGGGAGCTGAAGCAATTCACACAGTGCAATGCAAAAGTTCTGTTTTGAATAACTGTTGGGTTTAATCTATTTGTAAATTGTTTCCCCTGAATTAGGGAAACCTGAACCTCCCAAAGCCCTGTACTTCTGAGAATGTGCTGCCAGTGAGAACAGTCTGAGGTTTGGCTGGTCCTTCTGCAAGTGCTTTTGAGCCCTTACGAGGGAAGACTGCAGGTCCTCCTGTACCTAGTTGATAGAAACCTAGTCAGTGGGGCTTTAGGTTAAAGCTGTGAAGTGGAAATGCAAGGACGTTAAGAGTTTTTTAAAAGAGATCCTTATTAATGATAATATCACTTCAGCTGGTGAGGAACTGACCTGTACCTGTCAGTAATCCATTCTCTTTCAGAGGCAGGCTACAAGAGATCTACCTGTCGTTAACCTGATATTGCATTTAAGCTTTGCGAAATCGGGCACATGTTACAGGTCTTTCTGGAGAAAGTGGAAAGCATTCCTCCCTTCCTTTTGCTTCCAGGTGAAAGGTTTTGTCATACGAAAGGTTTTGTCATACAAGAATGGGGACATTCAGCCCCTGCATCTCCTACAGCCTTTTTATTTGTTTTTGGCACTTTGAATTTGGCTTTTTTTCTCAAGGAAATGAGCTCAGCAATCCAGAGATGACCTCGAACAGCAAAAACATGAGGCTTTAATTTGGTCCATCAGCCTCAGAGTTCTTTCTCAGTGTGGCTCTACATGGTACAAGCACCCAACTTACAGCCAGTTTGGGAAGATAGGAAGAGAAAAAGCACAGAAGGTAGGGATAGAAGTGTAAATACGGAGGTAAGTGAGCAGCCAGGATTGGATATTGAGCTGAAAAATCAGGACGTAGGTGAAGCCTTACCGATAGCCTAGAAAAAAAATTATTGAGAGGAAGAATATAGCATACTGGGAAAAGACACTGGTCAGAGCAGGCTTTGGTTTTGTTAGTTATGAACAGGAAACTCATAACCAAAGGTGGCTTGGAAGGGGAGAAGCACACGGATTTATGAATGGAGATATTTATCAAAGAAGAGGAAATGTCGTATTGTACTCACCAAGTCTTTGCCTACTGTTGAACAGCAGTGGAAGAGCAGAGATTTTTGTGCTTGAATAATAAATCTAAAGAAGCGATTTAAGAACAGTGTAAGACTCTGGCAAAGTGAAGCAACCTTAGGTGATCGTGGGCAGTCCCCAGCATCCTTGCATAAAAAGAACAATATAAGAGAAAACACAGTCCGACAGAAATAATGGGGACGATAGAGGGAGCCAAATTAATTCGAAAAAAGGTTACGCAAAATTGGGACCGTAGCTCTTCTGACAAAAAGAGAGATTAGGAGTCTTCATTAAGGTTCACAAAATTCTTAGTGGGATAGAGAGTGGGGATACTACAAAGCTGTTTGACCTAGTGTCAAGAACAAGCAAAGATGCAGCAGTAAGATAAGCCATGGCTGGACATTACAGGAATTCAGGGAGGAATGTCGGGATAGAGCAAGTCAGAAACGCAACATAAACTCCCCTTACATGGCCAGAGGACAAAAAGATTGCTCCAGGGAAGAATTGGGCATTAAGTAATACTGTAGAGTTCTGTAACTGGGCCAAAGAAAACTGTGTGTGAGGATTTGTCACCCCAAGATTTCTCACACCGAGCTATTGGTATTTTATAGTGATCCTGTATGTTGACAAAGTACTATAAGCTAGCCTGCAATCTCCTCTTCGGCAGTTATCGTATTGTAGCTGGAGCTGGTTTAATCCAGTGCAGACAGATACAATACACGAGAGATCAGATACTGCCTTGCTCAAGATCAAGTCTTGGAGTCATTGTGCTTTGAAACAGAGTCAGGGTTTCAGTATAACATATTGGTCTCCTGCAAATAATAAATTAACTAAGTCAAAAGGTTTTGAGGGAAAACAGACGCAAAGACTGTGCTTAAAAACGTTAACTAATAAAGTGATTAAACAGTGCATGTTTTGGCATACACCTTGGTGAGGAAGGCCTGGGAAATCTATGCTGTGGGTGTGAAATTTACAGCGAAAGAGAGTGAGGTCTGCGTGTGAGGAATGATATAAGAAGCCTGATGCTACCTCTTATATTGTATGCACATAACACTGTTTATCCTCCTTGCTGCTCTATTTCTCAAGCGACCCTCACAGCCCCTACCCCCCAAAGAGCACAGCAGTTGCCGTACCAGATCAGCCCAGCAGCCCTCCTAATCTGAAGTTCTCACTTCAACAGTTGCCACTCTCTGATACTCCAAAGAAAGGTGCGAGAAACCCCGTAGTGGACAATTATAGAATAACCTGCCCACAAAGGAAGTTTCTCCCTAATCCCTCGCCATCGGTTAGTGGTTATGTCGTGCCTTGAAGCCTGACGGTTTATATCCCTTCTAAAATTTATTTATATCCTGTCTAATGTGACCATGAATGTTCTCAGTATCCATATAAATGTCTAATCCTTTTCTGAATCCTGCTAATCTCTTGGCCTCAATGAAACCTCATGGTAACAAATGCCATGTGTTAATTACACATGGTACAAATATTTCCTTGCACCATTTTAAATTTGCTTCCTTCCAGTTTTGCTGGGTATCCCTTGATCCTGCAATATGAAAAAGGGCAATGAAATTAGAGCTTGTTCATTCTTGCCGAGCCGCACTGCTGTCCCTTGATTTGTTTCTTCTCTAAACTAGCTGTTCCCACCCTCGGCCAAAGTTTTCACAGGTCATGCTGTTAGGCAGTGGCCTAGGGCACAGCACAGAGCTTATGCCTTCACCTTATTCTCTGTTGCCAAGCTCATTTTGAAGGGAAACAGGGAGAGGAAACCTTGAAAGTCTCAAAAGTACATGCTTGAGGTTGCAGACTTTGAAATCAGACTGCTCTGTGTCAGCTGGTATTAGCTCAGCAGCAATACGATGTCGCTGACTGATGCCACTGGCCTTTCCCTCTCCGATGCCTCCAAGTCAGAGACAGAGCAGGACATCTGCTCTGTGGTTTCCCCTTAGCCTGATTCAGCTGCTCTTCAGGCTGCTCCTGAAAGGGGAGGTCCCACTCTCCCTCCCACCCCATCTCAGGTGTTTCACTGCTTCCTTGCATCCACACTGGTGATCACCCGGCCATGGGATTTGTCCAGTCAGTTCTGGACTAATCGCCGTCAGCCCCAGCCTGAGCTCTGCACGGCTCTGCTCTGCTGCCCTGTGCTGAGCCCCCGCATTCAGGAGGAGCAGCCCGTCACCCTTGGCCAGTCGGAGATAGCGCTGGAAACAGCAAGGAAATGTAAGGTGTGAAGGGGAGAGGCTAAAGGATGAGAAAGTTAACTGAATAAAGGAAAGGAAAGGCTAGGAAAAGTGGGACTGGCATAAAAATGGCCCCGGACAGATGAAGGTAGGAAGGAGTGGAAGGAAGAGAGTCCTAAACTGCGGTTGAACACGGGCTTTGCAACGGTTTTGCTGGAGGTAGGACCCTAAGCTGGTGCAGCTGTGCACAGTGGCACTTTGCAACTGTTTTGAAGCTGGACCGTGGAGGCAAACCGAGAGGTTGTGAAGTGGTGCAGTGACAGCGTGTGAAGTTGTAGCAGCTTGGTGTTTCACTGGACCTCTATGTCTCATTAGGGCAGACCTGCAAAAAAAAAAAAGCCATCCTCACTGTTGCTGGATGTGTTTCTGTAATAGATTTCAAAATAGGGCAGTGTTAACTGACAGGAGAAATGGAGGTACTGGGTGCATGGGTGAGACGCTAAAGTGCCTCAGGGCAGAGGAGGGTGTCTGGCTCCTCGTGGCAGCAGCAGCACGTGCAGAACAAGAAGTGCCGCTTGGGCATCCTCACTCAAAAATACAAAGTGAGAACAGAAATCCTGGAGGGTTCCCCCCTTTGCTGCACCCAGGAGCCAGCCCCAGCAGCCCCCCGCCACACCAAGCAGCCGCAGCCACCCCCGGTCACCTGCC
>NW_008795252.1:2381089-2384127 GCF_000699145.1 Aptenodytes forsteri
CCGGGCTGCTCCGCGGGGCACCGCGCCGCTCATTGTGCGGCTCCGCGGAGGCTCCGAGAGCGACGATGCCTTCGCCGCCGCCGCTGTCCCCCGCGTAGGGAAAACTCTCGGCTTTCGTACCTTTTTACCCATTTTCCTCTGTAACTTTCTTGTGTGGGTTGTTTGTTTTGTTGGTTTTTTGTTTTTTGGGTTTTTTTTTTAATTCTTATTTTCGTGTGCGTGGCTAACGTTCCGTAAATATTTTGTGCTCCGGCTACAAATGTTACAAACAAAGTGTGTCCTGGTAGGAATCTTTTGTGCTTGCTGTGAAAAGCTATTCTTGCCAGCGCGTTGGCAATAAACCGGGTGAATAACGTGGTGGCGTGTGTTTTTTAAAGACAGTAATTGCCCCGTGAATGCGAATTCCAAAGATGCTTAGAAGTTCAATGGGATGCGCGAAGCCCTAAGGAGCAAAACTCCTCGAGCAGGATGTGAATTTCTGAAGAGGGGGAATCCCTTATGCGGTGCGAAATCTTGAAAGGGGATAAGGTCTCTCAATGATGCAACTTCTTGCGAAGGGGAACTCCCCTCCCCCTCCTATTGATGCCAAACCATTAAAGGGGGAGGCTCTCCGGGCCTAGCAGCGCAAAGTCTTGAAGGAACCTGAATTTACAATGATAAAAGGGCCAAGGCACTAGCCTTTCACCTTTGGAGGCAATTAGCATCTGGCTTGCTTCACAAATGAAGTAAATGTGGGCTCCCCTTTGGTTCCCGGAGCACGCTTAGGGTGGGGGAGTTAACATCACTCGGAACAAATTAACTTGCTTTTTTGGGGGGGTCGCCCGGGATGAGGAGTGCGTGCGGGTTGGTGCTGGGGGTGCTGCGGCGCAGAAGCAGCCCACCGAAAACGTCGGGCCAAAATCCTCTGTGCGGGTGGATGGCCTGCCGCGTTTGGCAGAAACGGGTTTTAAAGGATGGCGTTTGTCCGAGGGACGGTGGAAACTGCGGCTAAAATCGGGATGCTGCGAGAGGACGGATACAGCTGTCAGAACTCGGCATCTTCAGGCACGCAGAGTAAACCTCCTTCCCCGGCACGGCGCGAGCAGCCTAGCGCAGGCAGCTTCAAAACTTGCTGTTCCTTGAAGCTCACCATCTTGTTACCCCTTGCCTGCCGTAGTTGTTCGAGTCTCATCGCTGGTTTCGGGGATATCTGGGAACGGTGCTTTGCACAAAGAGCTTGCCCAAACAGTTCATGGTGTGAAACCGATGGCCAGCAAAGAGACTCATACTTTTCTCTTTTTTCTAGGAGTACTGCTCTGTGTGGGGTTTTTTTGGTTTGTACTTTATTTGGCTGCATAAAGAAGGCTGCCTCCTTGGTTTTGGACCTAATAATGCTGGTGCTCATTCTGGCTGTCTCACTGCTGCCTCTGAAATGGGCTTTGAGCTTCAGGGGTGTCTGAATAAAACAGAGGTGGCAGCTCTTCTAGGGGTTTGGGGAAACACTAGGACTTGAGGCAAATATTAGGGGGAAATAAAACCCTAGCCAAGCCATCAAAAATTGAAACCGTGCTCATCAACAAATGATGCTTTCTTGCTTTAGCTTTGGTGATTGTGAGGAGGTGTGCTTGTGGCCAAATGTGAGCGGTTTGAGAAGTTACTGCCCCTTCCCTCAAGAGTGAGTTACTGTCCCTGGTGGGTAACAGAGGGGTGAGTGCCCTGGTCCATTTGGATGCAAAGTAAAACAGGTGGTTTGAGTGAACCTGTTTTCTTCTGCGTGGAAGCAGAAATGGAGAGCTGGGGCGGCTCACCTTGGAGGGTTTCAGCTGGAGGGTGGTCACGCTCAAACTCCTTGAGCTTCATGGCAAATGTCTGTCCGACTGTGTCCCGTAGCTCTGAGGGATGGCCTTCACTCTGGATGCAGTCAGCTCTGGAGGATATTCTCCTCTTCCCAGGAGGGCTGAGCTCCTCTCAAGTTAAAGCGTGGCTGGTGGCTTTTTTTTTTTTCTTTTTCTGATACTAGCATATCTCCAATGGGGAGTTTGGTGCTAAACTCTTACAACATTGTTACAAAAAGCGAAACTTTTAAACAAACCTTAATTCTGCTTGTAACAAATAACCTCTGCTCTCTCCCTCCCCCCAATTTTAGGGGAGGGTGAGGTTAGAGTTTCACTGCTACAGTCTCTGTAGTCCCCAAACCAGACATAACCTGATCTTTCAGTGTGTTTAAAAACAATTTTAGGAGGGTGAGGTTAGAGTTTCACTGCTACAGTCTCTGTAGTCCCCAAACCAGACATAACCTGATCTTTCAGTGTGTGTAGCATTTTGTTTTGTTTTTTCTCCCCCTACCCCCTGATATTTTTTCTTCTGGTGGGTCTGCCCATAGCTAGCTGGAAGGCTCTGTAATGATAAGCCATCTGGACCCGTCCTTCCTGTGCCGCGCAGATTTGTTGATGGTATTTGAGAAGTTTGGGGGCTTTAGTACAGGGAGGCAGCACGGAGCTCTATTTTTTTTTTTTTTTTTTTTTTAGCCCACCCCCTTTTGCCCTCTACTTATTGGCCTAAAAGAAAGTGAAGCTTCCAGATGCGGGGCTGCCATCAGCAGCTGGATGTCAGAAACCTGGGAAGCAGATGTTTTGTTTTTCTTTTTGCTGGACCGATGCATAGCCGGAGACTACGGGGAAGGGGTGTCCAAAACTGAAAGAAAGAAGCGCATCCATCAGGCCGGGCCCTGGGCATTGTTCGGGGAGGGGGTGGGCGCAGCCAGCCCCCATGCTGGCTCCGGCAGATGCAGGCGCCTGATGAGGCGCAGGGCTCCTCTTTTCAAATCTCTGCCGCAGCATCGCCCGGCGATGGACTCAGGAGGGGTTCAGCTACTGCCAGCGGGTCAAAAGTTCAGTGGGCCAGGAGCGGGTGCTCTGGGACACGTTTGGCTTCACGCTGTGTTTTTACGTGGATCTCTGAGGATGGCAGAGAGCACTTCTGTCTTCTGGGGTGGGTTCCTTCCCTTCCCCCCCCCCCCCCTTCCTCCCCTGTCACGCCCCTCCCGCCATATTCTCGCC
>NW_008795252.1:2385146-2401513 GCF_000699145.1 Aptenodytes forsteri
CCCCCTTTAAATGGCTGCCTTGTCAGCCATCTGCTGTACAAAACTTTCATGCCATTTCAAAAGTGGGCTCTTAGTTGTGTGGTTTGGTTGTTGTGGTTTCTTTCTCAGTGGTTTGTAAAATCTGCATCGAGTGTGTTTGTCCTTACCTACTCTAACAGTACTCCGGTGGGAGAAGGTCTGGCTGTACGGGGCACATCCTTTTTTTGGTAGGCATTGCCTTGATGGACAGAAAGGATGCTTTCCACAGTCAAGTTAGTGCAGCCGATGATAGGGAGTGATTTGTTTCCCTCTTCAAGACCGGACTGTAATGTGGGACACCTCTCTCTGTGACAAAGTCTCTCCTGGCCGTGTGCCCTCCACTCTGCGACTGAAATATCCTCCTGGCAGCTGCAGAGATTGTTTGCGTCAAAAATATTAGGAGAATATTTAATGTTTTCAACCGTATTTCAGCACAATTTGAAAACACTGGACAGAAGCCAGCATGGCTCGGCCACCCAGCTCTTTGGCATGTGCCCCCAGAAGCTGTGGGCTAAAACATTTCAGAACTTCTGCTGGGGTAGGTTGAGGGGAGGTGACTTTCCAGAACGTGCTTGAAAATAGTCAAAACATTGTTGTTAACTTAGTTTATTTGGAAAAGGGGGAAAAGCCACATTACACAGGGAAAACATAAATCTTTTCCTGTGGTTTTTAAAAGCGCCTTTGGGCAAATTGCCTCTGCTGTTAACTTCACTACGTCTTTAAGATGCTTTTCCTCGCCTCTTGCCCCTTCCTAGCACTTCGGGCTGTGGCTCTACCTCTAGCTACACTCCTCCCACCCACGGACAGGGCACTGCTGCTCTTGCCCACCTTTTTCCTCCTGTAGTGCGGTATCTGCCATGTTGGTTCTCGAACAGCCTCTTTCTGTCAGGAATATTATGTGGCTGTTTCAAGCCAGTGGCTGCTACTGCTCCCGTGGGTCCCCCAGGAGGAGGAAGAGTGTGGAGAGAGGGAGAGCTGTGCTGTGGCCATGTGAAGGAGAGCGCAAAGAACAGGGTTTCTTCTAACTGTGCAAACCAGATACAGATTTAAAAGCAAAAAATATTTTTTAACGTGTTAAACTCTAAATGTGTTAGGATTTTAATACTTTGAAAAAATCATTTTTCCTAGTGAGGACAGGATGGCTGAATATGCTTTGACCTCCACCGTCCTGTCATGTTAGGTCCTGCTAAAATTTCTCTGTGGAGCCCATTGCTCTGTGCCCTCCAGGTGGGTCCCTTGTGACACGTGACACCAAAATGGCACAATTTTCCTGTTCTGTGAGTGGTTTGTATGGGGTTAATTGCACAGGCAGTGTGGTACAGTACCTGAGTGCTAAGCCTTCACCCCTCTATAGCTATTCTAGTCTGGTACTGCATTCTTATTTGTATTACAGTAGCATATACAGCATCTGCTGATGCCTCGTTGTGTTGTATGATAGCGGAGATGGCCAGATAGTTTCTGATCGGAAGAATTTAGAATCTAATTAAGATAAATGCGACAAGTAGGTGCAGCAAGCTGACCAAAATATCAGTGAATTCGTGTAGGTCAGCTCTACTCGTAGAGGGTAAGTCTGAGTTAGTTTAAATGCCTTTTCAGTAGAATGGTTCAGGCATTAGGATGTCTGTCCCTCTTGCCATTTGCCCATTGGCAGTAGGCAACATTAAAGTGGAAAGGAGTGGGCACTGGCTGAAAGGAGAGCAAAAAATAGATCTGCTCAGTAAAACTTCACTCTGCCACAAAGCACCTGGCTTTAGAAAGAGCAAATCATCTTAGGAAAGGTAGAGTGATTGGCAGTGCAGGGAGAGGCGCTGTACGGCAAGTAGAGAGGGTTGGAAGAAATGATGGACTTCAAACATGCTGAAAAGACAAAGCGTCAACCCCATTGTGTGGAGAGATCCATTTATGGACCAGTATATGAATTCGGATTATATACAACAGTCACTCCGCGGTGGCTCTGCTTCCCCTGGGCAGCATCGGCTTCATCGGAGTAGAGGGTGCGAGCTGGGCGTTTGTTGTTTGAAAATCAAATTTAAAAAACAAAAGTAAATGGAGGGTTAGTATTGTTTTTATTGTTCTTTCTACCTGTCCCATCCACTGTTTGGTTTAGTTGCTTTGACAGTGCCTCATCCCTCTCCCCGTGTCTGTTCCAGCAGCAGTTCTTAATTTGCTGGTCTTCACTTTTGCTGCCTTAGTTATTCTGTTCATAATAGAATCATTAACACTCTACATGTCAGTATTGGGCTCTAGAGTTCACTGAGATTAATGGAGGGGGAGGCAGAGAGATACTTCTCGGAGCTGTTGTTTCAAGTGGTCTGCAAATTGGAAAGCATTATATCAGTTTACATTTCAAATGCAAGTCACATCTTTCCCAACTGTAGATCTTAAATTTTTAACAACTGTTTACATTTTATATAATGAGACTCTAGTGTAATTGGATACAAAAAGAAGGAATACGTAGTTCAGGAGGCTGATATGTGAGTTAAAACATTATCGTAAGCCTATGAAAAGAAACAAGAAATGACTGTGCGCAGCCAAAGGGTGTCTGAACAATGGATGAGGAAGGTTCTTTTGACAGCAACATTTTGAATGGATCTGAGGTGGGTGACAGGGGAGCTGGGGAATGACTAGCAGTCGAAGGCAGAAGAGAAAGAGGAATGCGATAAGAACTTCTTAGATTTGGATGGAGTACATGGAGGCTGATATTACAGATTTTCTGTGGTGTTAGTAGTTGGAGGCAATTGCCTCTTCTGCTAGCGCAGCTGACTCTGAAAATCATGCCTGGTGTTAGCTGATGTGTTTGTGCTTCCACAAATTTAACGCTTTAAGCTGAACTTGTTTAACATAATCTGGCACAAGTCTTTCCCCGCTAGAAAATAAATGTTTTGTGTAGTAGCTTAAATATGACTTCGCAGTTTGCTTTGTTTACAGAGACTCACTACCACGACCCTGTACCAATTCAATGCAGCTGATGTAAACTTCTGCATAGCGCATCTAAATTAGGCCTCAAAAGTTTGTTCCTTTTGGAATTCACTCTAACCAAACCAGCTAAAAGTAACACCTTTAAACTGTTGCAGCTTTATATGTAGACCTGCTTAACTGCGGTCTTTCTGTCCCTGCAAATAATGCCGGCAGAGCTGTGCCATTCTGCCCCTGGCATCTGTTAAGTGCCTGCATGAAGGGTGAAGAATTAACTTTTGTAATGGCAATGGATGCTTTCATAGACTTCTTTCAGGCAAAAATCTCCTCAAAAAAAGGGCTATAGGCAGACATGACAACAGCCAGGCAGTTGAAAGTTCCCGAATTAAAAGTTTATCGTGTAAACCTTACTGTAGGTAGGTATGAAAATTATTTTTTTTTTTTTCCCCTCCTCGTTACCAGAAGCAACAGCATCTGCTGTGGTGGTGGGAACAATGCAGCCTAGTGATTCCTCCTTCCTTACAGTAGAGAATCCTGTTAAACACACAAGGCTGTGCCTCAGAGTGTATCCTTTCAGCAGGCTTGTTCCTTTTAATGGGTGCCCATTCCTGGGGTCTCCATTGTTTCACCAACAATAGCACTAGGGGCAGCTGATTTGGTTGACAGAAAATGTGTTAATTTAACAGATCTATTCCCTTTAGTTGGTCTCCTTCCTATTGTGCCCCAGTTCTCCCCCAGTTCCTGGGGAGGAGGGCCCCGAGAGCAGGGTCTGTTAGGTGGAGGGCTCCTGCAATTAGGAGGGGTTTGCAGCCTTTTGTGTGAGGAACAGAAAACAGCTGATGGGGAAAAGTGTGGTTTGCTTACTGTCAGAACACACATTTTTCTGCTTTTTTGGGGGCTTTTAAGTCCGCCTTTACCAGGGACGGGGGAATAACTTGACACTACGGGCTGATGGCAGTCAAGGTCTTTGCTTTGCTCCGAGATGGCCTCGCAGCCCAACGTGGCAGCTGCTTTCAGAGCTGGCTCAACTTCTTGATGAACTCTCTATATCCTGTAAATGCCTAGCTAAAACACCACCTCTCCACTGAAAAAGAAAAGCTGCTGGTATCATCCAGGGTAGGGCTGCTGAGGGCTGGCTGGAGAAGGCAGTATGTAAAGTTAATACTGAACAATTTGAAACACGAGGGGTGTAACGGTCCTCAGGCTACCTCTGCCCTGGGCCAGGCCACCAGTTTAACACAGCTTTGGGACTGATCTGATTTAAACGGTGCAAGCTCTTCACCCTAGATGTACTTACATTGGTTCAGCTCTTCCCTATATTAACGTAGCTTAGTTCAGCAACAGGGTGGTGGTGGTGTCTCTGTTGGTTTTTACATCGGTGTGGTCGAGCTGGCGTGTTCAGCCTGGTGGGAAGGAGGGCACAGGCGCTGCTGAGGGAGCAGTGAAACCCAAAGCTTTGGTTTTGGGGGCTGCCAGCTGCCAGAAGGATGATCTTGGTCCCTTTCAAGCTCTTGCCCTGGCTGTGCTTCTGACTTGTGGTCTGCCCCTTCCCTGGCGCCAGCCTAGCTGCTCGTTGGGTCCTGGCTGGGCTTTTGGAGGGTTGCAGTCCTGCGGTGCTGCGGTGGGAGCGGGACCTCGTGCTTGGTGGCTGTGAGCCGCCAGGTCGATCCGCCGTGGCTTTTGAAACTCTAGCCTTAGTTTGGTTCTGGTTGCTGGGGCTGGTGATGTAAAAGGAGCTCTGGAGGGTCTTTTTCCTCCTCGTTGGTAAAGCCGTTAATTCTCTGGCTCTTTCTCTCCAGCTAAGCCTGCCGTAAAGGGACTGGAGCTTCACACAGCCAAAAGGTTGGAAGGCAGAGCTAGTTTCCTCATTTCTGGTGAGCCCGGTACACAGGGAGTTGTGTGGCAGCAAAAATATTTATATATCCATAACACAAGGCAAAGAGGGTTGTGGGTTTTTTTTTCTTGCTTGGGTTTTTTGTTTGTTTTAGGAGGCAAAGGGTGAGAGTTCACTTAAAGAGCTTGACTCTTAATAGAGCTTGTCATTGTTGCTAATATAAAACAAATGATGAGCATGGGAGAGGAGTCAAAGGCTCCCTCTTCTGGTGTGCTGGGAAGGTTCAAATGCTGAAAAATAAGCAAGGAAAAAAAGCCTAGCGAGCAAGACCCCTTACGTGATTTCCTGTGGTATTTTAAGACCTCACTGAGGCCTAACCCTTAGTGCCCCAACACATAGGATGCTTCATGGCACCTGAATAAGTAATGTTAAGGGCACTCTGTAAAAGTGAAACACATTTTCAAATGCAAACTACGTTGCACTTGCAAGTAAAAGTGAGTCCTGGTTTCAGAAGGGTTCCCAGTCTGAACATGGAGGATGGCAGCCCTTCACATCCCCATGTCTGACATTTCTCAGTGCTTCTCTTTACTTCTCTTTTCTGCATCCTCCTCTTGCAAAGATCATGTCTTGTCCCATGTAGCTCCCAGGCCATGTGTGTGCATTGGCATGTAAACACGTTTGGGATGATTGCAAGGACCAAGTACGGTGAGCACTCTATAGTGTCCAAGGCTCCAGCGCTCCTGTTGCTTTTGGTTGAGTCAGCCAAGAATTCAAAACTTATTAATGGCTGATTGGTGGAGAACTGTGCACAAGGAGTAATACTTTGTTGGGATTTTTAGATGAGTTTTCTAAAAATCCTTGTATAAAGTGCAGTTGTGAGTACCTCTGAAATTAATAGGATTTCAGGGTGTTAGAGAAGTGACTTTTTTTGTTCTTTCCTATTTTTGTATTCTTCACCGGAGGGTTTGACATCACATGGCCATTTTCCCTGTGTTGTTAGTGCGGACTCATGAGCGATGTCTGGTGGAACCAGAGGACATCAATTCTCAAGCTGCCTTCCCATGGCAGCTCCTGCCACGCGTCACAGATGGCAGTAAAACTGCTCACCCGGATTAAAAACCGCAACACTTTTTTCTTTAAGTGAGCTGCGTCTAACCAGGAGCGGTTCCCCCAGCCGGCTCCCTCCACAGCCCCACAAAAGGGTTGTACCAGCATGACTGAAGCAGTGGCACAGGAATGGAAACAGGCAGCGGGGAGGGGAAGGGCTTTTTATAGCTGACCCTTCTGCTGAAAGAAATGCTTATCGCACTGCAGCCCTGGGTAGCAGGTGGAGCGAGACTGCACAGGTAACAAGAGGTCATGCAGCAAGGGGGGGCACCTGGGGAAGAACCCTTATCAGCTTCTGTAAAAGGCTTTTGGGGGTTGCTTTTTGGTACTATATCAAGGCTTGCTATATTTCTTTTTCTTTTTTAAGTTAACATTCTTGTTGGAAAAAGTTTAAACTGAAGTTGATGGTGATCCTTTAAATTGTTCCTTCCAAAGTCAGACCCAAACATGCAGTTGAAATCAGTTAAACTTCACTGTAGCTGACAGTCTTGCACAAAACCAAAATAGTGCAAAATTTTATTATCTTTCTTAGAAATTCAGGCTTTTCTTTTTAAAAAAAAAAAAAATTCCCCAAAAAATTTCCCTTAAGCTCTGGTCACCCAGCAATGCAGGTATCTATCCATCAGGATTTGCTTGCCTGTGCCAAATAAGCCTGAGCAGCTTGCCTTCTCGGACAGGGCAGCCATGTAGAATAAACAGGGAATAGCAGTCTCAATTTCCTTTCTTTCAGCCCAATACAAGGTGCTGAGGCACAGAAGACTATTTTGCCCTTAAGATAATTGTGTGTTGGAGAGGATCAAAGGGCTTCAGGGGTTTTTTTTGGTTGAAAGGGGATTTTCTCCATGGACAGCTGCAGTAGTGCATTAGTAGTGCAATGGATTATCGTTCCATGATCTGTAGGATCTCAACCAGCTATCGAGGGGCCCTGCTGAAGGCTGCTGCTTGGGGGAGGCAGAGTGAAAGTCTCCTGTAACAGGGAGACCTGTAATGCCTGGGAGCTCGGACCACTTGACTCCCCCTGCCCCAGGAGGGCGCGTGGTGCTGGATATTCTTAGACTGCAGATAGTGCCGTGGAGCATGGGGAAAGGGAGCCTGGCTCTTGGTTATGATTAACTGCAGCTGATGCCCTGCATCCACCCTGCTCTCTGATGGAAGTGCTTATTAAGGAATGTGAGAAGGGAGACGATTCCAGCTGCTGTGGCATCCCGTAAAGGGCAATGTGTAATTTGGGAGGGTGTTACGAGTCCCTCGGCAGAACAAACTACTCACTGTAGTAAGTGTCTGACCTGCCAAACGTCCTGACTTTCTCATTTTGGGAAGTTTTGGATGATGGCTGATCTGCAAATAGCCATGGCATTGAGAGGGAGTCCCTTCACATGCGTGGATGGGTATCTGTATCCTTGCTTTGCCCTTCTCGGCATGGGGAGAGGCGATGCATGTGGCCTGACTGTGGCAAGGGTGGCAAGAAGGGATGGAACAGGGCTTGGTGCTATCAGAGGTGGAGATCAGGTCACGCTGTGCCTCCCTGACCTGGTTTCAGGGCCTGGGGATGAGGGGGCTGGAATGTGCACGACAGAGCTGTCAAGGAATGTGGGTCCCCAGGTGGCCGCTTCAGTCGCTTGTGCTTAAGTCAGGCTCGAATTGCATCTGCCTACTGGTTAATAAGTGGTGGGGCAGCTCTGCCTCGGTCGGTTGTCTTGTGTGCGCTTCCTGAGGTAGCGGGATGCCAGAAATATGGGGTGACAATAGTATCTTGGTAGCCAATAAACTCACCCCCTTGGCATTTTTAGAATTTCCTGCTAACTTTAATGACACAAGTTCTATCACTTGGGGTTTTTTTGTGAATAGCGAAGCACAAGCTGGGAGGAACCCAGCTTTGGATTTCAGGGCTGGGTTGTTTTCAGGACGGGCGGTTAGAAAGACTTGTCTTTTTTTGTAAGCGGGACTGGTTTCAGAATTAAAGGATGAGCATGGACTGCCATATGATGTTGTGTTGTTTTTTCTTGAAGGAGTAACTACAATTTATAATCATTGCCTAGTCCGTAGCCAGTTGGCAGGAAGGCTGCTGTGAAGGGACTGATTATTAGTGGATGCTTCATTGTGCTGTCCAAGCCTGAATTTCTTGATCTAACCAGTTTCCTTCATTTGGAATGGCTGTAATCAGCAGAGAAAAGACAGGGAGCTACGTCTGCCCTCTCGGCAGCGCTGTTTCTTGTTCATGGGATATGCTCAGGAAAAAAAAAGGGTCAACAAAAAGTGTCAACGCTTCAGCTTTCTCATAGAAAGCCGGCCGGCTGGCTGGCTGGCTGGCTGGGGACTGCTTGCAATTTTTCTGCTTCCTCTTGGGATTCTCTCTGTATTCGTTTTCAGCGTGGTGACTTAAACAAAACTACTGTTTGCTGTGAGTATCCTGGAGGCTCCACTCTTTTCCTGGGAAATGCGCCGGGAGAGTGGAAGCATCACCAGAAAGGTGATCTAGTGCTCCAAAATGGGAATGCCCACCCTGCGGTGCAAAGGCACGCTGGCAGCTGTGGCAATTGGAGCTGACTTAGCATTTAAACTGGCAGCAGAGGATGTACAGAAGTACAGATGCAGCAGCACAGGCTTGAGCATGGACAGCAACATCTTTTGGGCTCCTCGGATAAATGCTGGGATGGTTTGGTTGTGCTGAACCACATCCTGCTGGAGCTCCTCTGATAAACCTGGGCTAGTTAATTAAAAGTTAGCATGTGCGTGGCTAGGCAAAAAGCAGCCGTGCTGCTGCCGCACAGTAAAGTAGCCGGTGCTGCTCTTTGGGAAAGGGAGGTTCTGAGCTGGGTCTGAGCAGGAGCAGTCGTGTGAGTAATGTGCTGATGGAGGAGGTGGTGTGGCGGGCTTGGGCTGGGCTGCGCTCCCCGGCTCGGCTGCCTTGCTGGGCTTAGGCTGAGCAGTAGCAGTTGGAAGAGAACAGCTGAACTAATACTTTAAAAGTGGAGGGGTGGGAGACTCCACGCCAGGTCTTGGAAGTATGATTCTAACCCTCTGCTTGTTTCCTCCTTTCCTCCCCCATTCCCAAAGCCCCTCTCGGGCTGTGTGGAAGTGTCCCAGTTCTTGCAGCTGTGTTAATTGTAATGGGTCATTTAGTCCTGAAATCCCTGTTTAAAAGGGGCAAGTCCTTGCCTCGTGTGACAGCTGCCGCCTTGCACTTTTCCCCAGGCTGGAAATAACTGCATATGACACAGGAGCAGAGCGCGGCGTGGGGGAGGGAAGAGGGTTTCTGGCTTCCTCTTAGTGCTATAATGGCTTTGCTGTGTGACTCTTCTCCCATGTGGACCATAGCAGAGTCATGCCCCACATATTTAGCAGATCTATCAGTTGGCAGTGCCTAGGAGATAAGCTAACGGCCCGGTGCTCTCCGGGCTCTGGTCGACTGGAATCTTCTTGGACATCTGGGAGCGTGAGAGAAGGGATGCGCCGTGGTGGTGACACAGGATGCTTGCCTGGAGCATCAGGGAGCCTCTCTGGAGCCAGCGTGCCTGCCCGTCTGGAAAGGAGAGCCGTGCTGTTCTGTGCAGAGGAATAGAGACGATGAGAGGGAAGGCAGAAAGGCTTCCACTCCTTGCTCCCATCCCCTCTCCAAAATCCAAAGCCTTGAGCCCATGGAAACCTGGCCAGCTTTTCCTTCTAGCTGAAGGGCTGTCTCCTGATTGGAATGACAGCTTTGAACTGGAAGACATTATTTCATTAGCGTGCTAATCAGATACAGAGATTACCTGATTGGCTACTTAATAATTAAATGAAGTTGCCTGTAATTCTTTGAGCACACACAGAACTAATTAAATTAACCCTTCACTGCCCTGTGTGCCTGGGGTGCACTTGTGTGAAATGGAGAGGGCAGCTTCCCCAATGTGGGGGCTGAGAGCAGAAGGGGGTGATGGTTGCAAAGTGGCCAGTGCTGAACCGCCAAGGTGGTCCTTTCTTATCAAGAGCCTGGAGAGGAGAAGACAACACGCTGTTATACCCTCCAGTGTAGCTGGTGTTTAGCCTACCTGGTAGGCGATGAGTATGTCTGGCAACACTACCAAAAAATCTTGTCCCCAGATAGCCTGGAGAACGCACTGGGCCTGTGGAAGTTGGTGCCCAGGTATGTGTTGTAAACCAGGCGATGGCTTTGTATCACCTGATGAAGAGCGAAGTATTGGCGAGGAAAGATGCACTTCACAGTTCTGCAGGAGAAACAGTCAAGCGGAGAGCAGATGTTCTCATGTACCTTCAAAGAGTTCTCCTTCCCTGTCCCCACTGGCACACAGCCCCAAAGAAGCCAGGTTATCTCCATGCATTTGACAGGATTCCACTAATTAAACTTGTTGTTGACCACCTCTTTCTCTCTACTGCTTCAGTGGCTGCTTGAGGAACTGCATTTTCCACATGCTCAGAAATACAAGCATATTTCCTATAGTCTGAGGAGGACACAGAAGTCATATCAGTGCCATAACTTTCCTTTATTATAGATTTTAAAAAAAGAATGTGAAAAGAGTAATAAGGAGAAAATGTCCCTGTTTTCCAGCCTCACATTTTCAAGCCCCAATGCTGCGCCCAAGCTTTCAGCTTCTGTAATGCCAGAGGTGTGGCATGGAGTTTGACATTTATAGTGAAAGGCTAATTTTTATAACCTGTGAGAATATTGTTACAGTGTTGAAGACACTCTGTGTTCAATTATTTCATTGCTCGGGTGAAGAGTCAGCATCTATAATTTTCTTGTGTCCATTTTTAGTACTGAGCACTGTGTTGAGGCAACAGGAAAGCTACCTTATAATGATCCAACTCTGCTCCCTTGCTGCTGCCGCTGTCTCCTTCTAGACTTTGCCCATACATGTTAAAATGAAACTGTCAAATTAAGCACATTTCACTGTCATCCAAGACTAAACTTGGCAGAGAAGAGCCCTTGGACCTTCTGGCCTAAGTTAACCACGGCTGGCTTCAGCTACCTCAGTAAGGAATTACCGTTCCTCTGTTCACGGCGTGCAGAACGGCTTTCCCCTTACCTGTGGTCCACACTGCTGGATCCATCCTCTTCCTCTCCCTTGAAGACTGGTGGTAGCAGCAGTGCCCTCAGAGTCAGCCAATACTCAGCGGAGGGATAAATATCTGAGTGTCTGCTTTGTCTTTAAAATCTGGCTTCCACATGACAGGCAGCCTGAAATGCCTGCAAAAACAGGTCAGGAGACAGAAGAAAACAGGGAGGATGGGAAACAAAAGGGCAGCTTTCAGGGTAATTAGATGGTTGCAGTGTTCCCCCTGGTAAGGAGCATTTGCTGGTGAGAAATGATCCCGTGTTGACTCTCTACAGATGTGGGTACGCTGACAAGGTTTGAAAGAAGAGCAGAGTAAGCAGAGAGAAGGGCCAGCGAGCCTTGGGATCGCATGTCCCTGTTGATCCCTCAGATTTAGTGTCTCTGCTTCCAAGGGAAGCCATCGGACCTGTTCTCCCCACCAGCTGACCTACACACCCCATGCCAACCTGTGGCAGACCCGGAGCTATGGTACCCACCTCTGACTCCTAGCCAGGGTCTCCAGGAAGATGCTGCCCTCATTTCATGAGTGAGTGGGCAGGCATAGGTCTTAAAAGTGTAGGTTTGGGGGAGGCGGGGAAAGTATGTCCAGCACATGCCAGGGTCAAGCTTGAGCCCAGCTGCAGAAGCCAGTTAGGTTTTAGTATTATTGATATTTGATGGTTGTAACTTGACTGTTGTAAAACTAAGGCTAGCAGATCTGTGCTTGTCCTGTTGTTGCAGTAAAAAGCTATTTTCTGAAGAGATTTCTGAAACAAAGGATATTCTAGTGTGTGGTGGAAGTGGCCATTTAAATGCATCTGACCATAAAGATGCTGCCTGCCAGTAATTTTGATATCGGAGCTAGTGGGACCCACTCCTGTTGGTAAAATCATACTTGGTAGGACAGAGCCTGAGTGCTGGGGATTCAGTTTGGGGATGGAGTTCAGGGAGGCTTTTTACCTCTTGTGTCCTCCTCTTTGTTTTTGTTTATGGGTTTACAAAGTCAGATTAGCATTTCAATGTTGGAGGCGAAGGCCCTTGGGCTGTGGTGGAAGGCGGCCTGGCTTAGCCGGTTTGGGATTACTGCTCCTTTCCCAGCAGCCAGGCTCTGGTGAGGAGCAAAGCCTGAGGCTTCTCCCTGTTGGGAATGCGCCCAAGCTGCAGCTATCCCTCCAGCTGAATCTTAAGGTAGATGGGCAGTGTCACCGTGAAGGGTAATTAGCCTTCTTTTCAGGCAAGGATAATTTTTTTTATTGTTTTAAATGGTAGCACAAAATCTGGGGGCGGGGGTGGGGTGGGGGTGGACCCCAGCTCTGAATCCAGAAGCTGTTTGCTTTTTCCATTTGTAGCTTCTGATCTAATAGATGTTGCTCCTCTACAAACTGGGCTTTGCTTTAAATCCTGGGAATCTAACATCCACGGTCCTATTACTTTAATAAAACAGTGTATTGAATAAAACAAGCCTTTGCCCCTTTCCTCTCCCTGTCAAGCATAATGCTGTGTTCAGTCACAGCGGCTTCAAGTCAATGTACTCCAGATTTATGCTGTAATCACAGAAAGCAGTGTCTGATCTGAAACCAAAGTTTTATCTTTGGGATATCCCCTGTCTGTTAACTAGAGATGACTGCTGCCCTGTGTGGTACCCAATCTGTACGCTGAATATGGAGTACTATAGAAACAGTCTTACGTGCTCCTGTAAATGGAAGACTGTTGCATGTGGTTGAGCTTGCAAACTTAAGTTTACACAAGAAGCTTAAAGAGATAACTTAAAGACAAATAAGTTCTTATGCTGATTGCTTCTTTATACTAAAGAAAATGTGAAGATTTAAAAAAAAAATCTTACCCCGGTTTGATTAACTTGCTCATATGCCTTTTCCCCCCCTGTGTGAAGAGGTTACTGTATTCTTTGGAAGGTCCGTCTAAAAAATCTTCTCAGCTGGTAGCTATTAAAAAAAAGTTTTGAGTCTCAGTAAAAAGTATTTCTCTAGACTAGTTTCACCTTCTTGGTTGTCTCAGGTCAACTCCTAATTTTTTATTCTAATATAAGGTTTTATAACTGCTAGTACTTTGTGCTGCCTCTCTTCTCATGCTAGGGCACTGTGTACACCTTAATTCCTCACTCCCCTCCATATTACTGTTTGTCTGCTGTCTGGGAGAGAAGTCATTCATGGTGCCAATACGTTAAGCTGTTGAGAGAATGGGGAGAGATGAGATGAAGGTATTGTTATGCTGGAAGGTGTTAATTGGTGCTATCAACCACTTGTTTGATTTCTAGACAATTACAGCAGTGCTTGAAGTTGTGTCTGAGCTAAACAAATGGCAAAGGCTCTGCAAGTTCCCCATCTTCTCTTTTTTTGAGTGCTTGTTTCCCCCCTGCAGCCCCAAAAATTAGCAGGGCTATACACAGTTGAGCCAAGAGGATGTGCCTGATGTTAAGGAGTTAGCTGGGTGTACTGCACAAAAGTTATCACATTGCGTGTGAGCCCTGGCCTAGCCTGGTGGCTTGGCAGGGGCAGGATGAGGAGCAGGGGATGCGTAGGAGATGCTGAACGGTGTGGGGATGTTTCTGGGTTCCTTAGAAGCAGAGGAACAAATGTATTTGGGTGATGTTTTCTTCTGTGATGTTTCCTGGTTAACAGGCAGATGCTTGACATTATCTAGGGCAGAGCCCTCTTGTAGGACAAATACCCAGCTGCCAAATAATACCTCTTATTTGTAGTCTGGGACTCCTGCCCAGAGAGAGGGCAAGTGAGAGTCTTCATTCCTCCCCCTGTGGCACCAGAAGAATGGCTTGCTCCTCTGCAACCGAAGAGGAGGAACCTTCTCCTCTGCTGCCCTTTCTCCTGTAGCTGGGAAGTGAGGAACCATCCTGATTTCCCTGATTTATTTTTCTACTTCTTCCCGGATGCAGTAAGAAGTGGGATGGGGAGTGGCACCTGCTGCAGCTTGGAGACAGGTTCATTTTAGCCTGGGTACATTAATGCCTCTTTCTTCCATCAAAAGGTCCAAGGTGTGTTGAACATTACTCAACCATACCTTTGTGTGGACCTCTTAGCATTCATATAGACACATGCATCCAGCCCCAAATGCTTGTTCATCACATTCATGATGGGTGGAGTGTTGCCGCACTGGTGTCCTACCCTGGGTGTAATGGGTAGGAAACTTTGCTTGTTGCTTTTCAAGACCATTCATGGTGTGCACCTGGGTTTGTGCTATGTCATACATGGAGAACAGAGTGAAAGAAGGCATCTGAACAGAGAGGTAATGCTAAATGGAGGCTGAGACCTTGACAGTGTAAATGATCTGTGAAGACCATTATGAAGGGAAAGCCCATCGAGACTTGATTTCAGGAAAGAGGATAAGGAAACCCCAATACAGAATCACAAAAATATATAGTCAGAAGGAACCCCTGGAAGTCTCTAGTCCAGCCTCTTGCTTGGATTGAGGCTGTCGTCAACAGTAGATCAAGTTAACCATGGTCTGAAGAATGCATAATAATTTTCTTGGTTCTTTTCCCACCCCCCAAAAAAGAGCAGAATTACCACAAGAGTTGTTTTAAGAGAACATTTAGCAAAGCATGGTCTAAAACTGTTTGCTGAAATTCAGCTTGAGCAGAAGGGGAGCTGGGAAGCACGGGTGTTTAGTTCTGAGGCAGGGATACACCTTTTGCTGGTGTTTTTTTGAAACTCCACTCAAACCACGACTGGTAATAAGACAGGGTTGAAAACTGTAGTTCTTTTTCTCATTCTGTAGGGAATAGTTTGCCTTTGAGGGACGGTTGTTGCCTGTGCACTGATACCTTACTTCAGGAGTCATTATGCAAGCACTCCAAATGGGACCTGTGGGTAAGGAACACACAAAATAGCAGTTGTTGCCTTGCCAGAAACGCCTTAGACCAGACAGGAAGATTTTTTTTATTATTATTGAGAACACATAGCCCAAGAGTTCTGGCCTTTGTTTTTTTTAAGACCTAGCTCATTTCATCTACTTCTATGTGCCCAAAATCTAAGTGACTATCTAGTCCCTGCATGCCTAGCAGCACTTTCTCAGGTGTGCCAGCACAACTCTTTGTGGGGCCACACTGAAATAGATCAGGAGGCTGATCTGGCCGGTGGATTAAAAAAAAGCAAACCACCTCAACTCCCTTTCCCTCCAGTTATTTTCTGCCTGGATTAGTTTTATGAGCTGGCTCATAGAGTGGCCCGGCAAACAGTTGTGCCAGCCATACTGTGGTGCAGGAGTTGAGATAAGCGGTGGGGATGAGAAAAGGGGCAAGAATAATTTAGTGTTCAAAGTGGACTGTCATGTCAGACTGATCATGCAGGGGTTCATCACTGTCAGTGGAAAGAAATTGATCTTTGAGAGACAAGAGGAGTCTATTTTCGACTGGAATCAATCACTCTGAAGGTGTTCTCTCTTTCTCTCTGGATGATGGAGAGGAACTGGGTGCACCAGCTCAGACAAGACATCAAACTTAAACCTCATTTTTTTTTTTTACTCTATTTTAATAATGAAATTATCAGCTTGCCTAATTAATATTCATAATGCTTCACCTTCAGTGCTGTTGTAAATATAGAAAATGTCACCAGCTAGAAGCAGAATCCCAAACTTCTAACAGGGCAGGTGCGAGCAATAGCGATACCATGAAAATCCAACTGCTAACCATAATGTAAGTGGTTGAAGAGCTAACTATTAGCTCTGGGGGGAAAAAAACCAAACGCTTTTAACTGCTTGCCTTTGGATAGACTGCCCATAAAACTGGGCTGTTCCTGCATGCTTTTCAGTGTTTCTGTCCTGCAGTGAGGGCTTCAAAGAGCAATATTCTCTGCTTGCCTGCTAATGTAATTTGTACTTGAGCTCAAGTGGTAGCAGTGGTAGAGAAGGTGTCTGCTTCAAACCACTGCCATGACATGATAGCGAGGGTTTTTTTGTACATTATTGTTTTCTGTGTTGAAACTGATGCTAAATGATTACAAATTCAATTACTTGACAGGAAACTATAGATTTACAGTTGTCTGTGCAACCTTTAATGCATCACCTTGTACCTGCAGATGATGATTGTTTGTAATTATAGGGTCACATGCTTTTTCCATGGGAGAATGGCGGTGCTCGCTCTGTAGGGCAGATAGTGCTGAGAGTATAAATCAAGGCTACCCACTGAACGAAGCTGTTAGCTATGTGGTTCTCACCTCGTTTGCTGAAGAAGTTTGAAGGTGGGCAGGACATGAGAGATGGGGGCTGCTGCGGGAAAAGAAAGGCTGTCTTTTGGCTAAGTGAGGGTGTAGTGCCATGTCGGTCTAGCCAGTGGCAAGGCAGGTGTGAGGTCCTCGGCCCTCCCCTCTTCTACTCTTCTATCCTAAGAGATTAGAGCCCCTTTTCATCCACCAGTTCAACTTTGTGGGGCCATGCTTATGAAGGGGGGGGGGGGGGGGGGAAAAAAAGAATCCGGGTGTAAAAAG
>NW_008795252.1:2401572-2437200 GCF_000699145.1 Aptenodytes forsteri
GTGCCGTTTTTTTGGGGGGGGGGGGGGCGGAAAGAAATGATCCAGGTTTCTCAGAAGCTATTTGGGAGGGGTTTTTTAACTGAAATTGTTTCGGTTGTCTGGCTTACAATGAAGCGCTCAAATGAGTGGAAGAAGTGTAGGAATAGAGGAATAAGGACAGGTTTTGCCAACAGAAACATACTGATGTAGAGTTGCATATTCAGTCTCAGCACTCATCTCTGTTGCAGAGACCCAGACTGACTTGTGGCTCTGGGTGAGTTGCTTACGACCCATTTCTCACAAGAAATCTTCATTTACCCGGCTTGGTGGCAGTGCTCTCCTCCGAAGCAGCTTGGGACATACGCTTCCCCACAGCTGTGGCAACACAACTGTTCGTGAGCTATTGTAGGAGCTGGGAAAGAGCATAGGTGAAGCCAAGGGAGACTGGCAAGAGGTCCCAGATAGTGTCACGGACAGACCCCACAAGTTACTGCGTTGGCTGAAGCACAGAGGGCAAAGGCTCCTTCACCCCCCCATTTGCGCTGCAGAACTCTGGCTTGAGATCCTGGTTCCTTCCCGTGCCTCCATCCTTGGCTGCTGGTGATCCAGATGATCCAGACAAGGGCATGTTTTTCGTTCACTGAATTAGCCAGCTGAGGAGTGGCCATGGGTGCCAGCCAGTACAGAGCTAAACTGGGGAGATGTGTTAAAAATGGCAGAGGGAGTTTAGGCTCAGTAGTGCTCTGTGGCACTTCTGGTTCAGTACTGAAACCCCTGAAGCCATCTTAACCGTATTGTCAAACTATGGCTTTAGAAAGTGCTGAGAGCTCAGTGCTGAAGTTGAAATTGGTAACAGTGCTGCAGGGAAGAGCCTGCCTCTGCCACAGGTTCTCTGTGTGGCTTCGGTCGAGGCACCTTTCTCTCCCTTGCTTTCCCTGTCTCTGGGGTGTATTCGTACCTACCCACCTTCTTGTAGTCATGGGAAAAATGACAATTAAAACTCTGTTCTGTTTTAAATGCTGCCATAAAAATGGCAGGCATGGGGCTTGTGGGGTTCTTTTTGGTGTTGGGGAGTAATCTCAAATAGAGGTGTAGCCACTGGATTCCTAAATGGAGTGGTCAATCTTGCTAGCGTTGGTCATTATTTTTTCCCCAACTTCTCATTTGTCAAATCAGATTAAAAATCATTAACTTGTAAATAGGTTGAGAAAAGAATTAATGTGTATTGGATTGAGATGCTACGTGGAGGCCACCACAGAAAAAGGTCTGTGAAGCGATTAATAGATTATTTGGTGGCCAGGCTTGGAAGCCATGTAGCAAATTAGGCATAGGGATACATAAAGAATAAGAGGGATAAAAATCAATATTGAACAGCTGTCTTTACTTCCTAGTCTCACACTCCCATGTACTGAATGAAGTGTAATGGAGATGTATGTGATTACTCGTTTAATAACTATTATAAAGGGTTTGAATAATGGGACAGACCTCAGGTTGTTTTTACAGTCCTAAATGTAGCATTTCCTTCTTCATATGCTGTCACCTGAACTGTTAGGGAGGGTCAACAGTCTGCACGGGTGGTACGAAAGAAGTAGCAATAAGTGAGGCCGTGCAGCAGTGTGAAAACAAAAATACTCCAATTAACAATGAGTGAAGAGTGAAATGAAGCTTTGGGTGTCCTTGTTTGGGTGAGGACAGGAGGGAACAGGGGAAAAAAAATGAGCACTGGTAGAGAATGTAAATAGAGGGAATTGTCTGGATCGGAGATATGCAGAGTATCATACTGGTTATAGGTTTGAACTGTCCTGGTATCAGATGGCTTTCTGACCGTGTGATTACCAACAGGCTCAAAAGTGCAGGATGTGCAGCTCTGACTCAGAAGACATAATTTTTCTGATAGACATCTGTAAGACCTGACTTTTTAATAACCTATTGTAGTCTCAAACAGATCCGTGGTTTGCAAAAATGCAAATTTCTGTATGTCTGATGAGGTAGGCTGTATGGAGTAGATGTTGTCAACAAGCTGACTGGTACTGCTGCTGCTCCGTCTCTTCAGGGATAATAGAATCTGGGAACAATTAAGAGGCAGCGTAATCAGTTCCTGCGGGCAGGAGCGTACCCTCTTGCTTTTCAGCATTCCCTTGGCTGACTCATGAACTCTGTTGATTGACTTGGGAAGCAAATGAATCCAGCTCTCCTCCACAAGGAAGAGTTATGGAGGCAAGGTGGTGAGAGGAATACATCAGATCTCAGGCAGCTCCTGCCCTCTCTGCTGTGAAATGTGTGGAATTTACAATGGCAACCTAGCTGCTAAGCAAGTAGGATTTCTTTTTTTTTTTTTTTTTTTTTTTTGGCCTTTAAGTTCTGTCCATCTTTTAAATTAAGGACTACAACTACAACAAGTTATAGCTGGGAAATGCTCACGCATAAGCCCAGAGGACAGTCTTGGCAGCTTGCTAGAAAACAAACTGTAACTAACTATAGTTGTCCAAAAATAAATGCAGCTGTAAGATTTGCAAGCACTTCATATGTGCTTTGGTAAACGAAGGAAATGGTGCGTTTGGATTCCCAGCTCCTTGGGCTACCCTCTCGTTATTCAGCTATTCCCAAGCAGGTAACTAAGAACTTTGCTTTGGGGTGCAGGTAGACATCCCTGCTTTAATGCACTCTGTATTTCCACGTTTCCTTCCACCCAGGAATTCTAAGGGTGTTAGCAGCTGATTAATGAGTGCAGGCAGGCAGGATCCCCAGGAGCCGGGCAGCGTCCTGGTCTCACAGGTGAGGCACGGTGCGGTGCAGAGGGGTTAGGTGGCCTGCCGCAAGCTTTCTGCATGGGCGTGGGCAGTCTGCAATACAAACCAGATCATCTGTCTTCCAGTCCTACATGTGGAAAACACAAGAGCACTTAAAGCATGAGAGCGCTCGAAACGTTTCTTTTTTCTTTAGCGTTACTTAGTTCTTTTGCCAAAAGTCTCTTCTTTTTTCCTTTTTTTTTAAATACTGTATTTTGATGGTGGTATGCTCTACATAGTTACTCATCTCCCAGGCACACAGAGCAGGGGGATAAAAGCTTGCAATACACCAAAGCGCATGCAAGGAAGAGATGGGCTGCATGAGCAGGACTTGCCTTTAACCAAACTTGGTTTATGATACCTTACATTCAAGGATGAGAAAAAGGCCAGTAGTAGAAAAAAATCCCAGAGGCTGAGCGGGCTGGTGACAGGAGAAGCTGCTGAGGGGGGAGAAGAGACAAGCACATGGAGAATAAGCTCCTGCTCCCTCCAAAACATGCGTGCAGAATGATAGCGGGGTGGGTGTGGGGGCGTGTAAGCGAGTAACATCCCAGAAGCTGGAAGAATAAAATGAAAAGGCAGCAGGATCAGCCTGCAGATGAAAGGCAGCCCCTTTAACATTTGCTCCCGAACTCCGGCAACTCTCAGCAGTTGGCTGGAGACTAAGCTGGACGGTCCTGTGGAGCTCCAACAAAGGGACGAAACAAACCCCCGTCCCCCGGGGCCCCCCTCCCCGACAACGCGTGAAACAACTTGATAAATGATTGCTCTGTCAGGGGACGAGGGGATGGAGACGTCTGGGAGCGCAGGGGGAATGTATCTAATTCAGGCACGAGGGGAGCTTGGGGTGGGAGAGGGGAGCAGGCAGAGGGGTGGTGGGATGGGGGTACGGTGGTCCCCTGCCTTGGCAGCAAAATGGTAAGTATGGAGGAGCGGGAAGGGGCGGGCGGCTCTCCAGAGGGGTTTCTCGGGAGCGGGCTGGCACGTTCCCCCCGGCCGGCGGGGCTCGGGACTCGGGTGGGTTCCCCCTTGCCCGTGCCCTGCCTCCAGCCCCCCGAGCCGCCACGCTCGCATTACCTCATTTAATGGGGGTGGCAGGAAATACAAACCTCCCCCCGCCGCTCCCAGCCCAGTCCAATAAGGGCTGCTGATAGCACTGAAAGCTGCAGAAACAGGAGCCCATGCACTGGCTCTATTCAAGGGAACATTAATTACCCTAAAACAAAAACAAGAGGAGTTCACAGCTGGGGCCCAACACTTCAGATCCCCCTCCCTCCCTCCCCTGCTGCTCCTCCAGAGTATGTGCACGCCAGCTATTTATACAGTCTCCCCTCCCAAACAACTGATACTGGGCCCGCAGCACCCTCGGTGCCCTACCCTCCGCCACTGGGATTTATAGGAATGGCGTTGCATGGGCATCTTGGAGGCAGAGGTGGTCCAAGGGCTGGATCTGTGAGGGGAGAGAAGCCGCATGCCACTGCCACCAACCAAAAAAAGGCTATGCAGTTTGTGGAAAGCCATGGCAGCTGGAATAGCGAGCGGTCCCCTGTCGTCCGGAGGGCTGCCGACAGAAACCCAGGCTTGGGCGGCTTATCTTGGCAAGGATAGGAGGGAGCAGTGGGGAAACTTCATTGAGTCCTGCTGGAAGCAAATAGGGATTTGGTGGCAGCGTATTTTTCTCCCTCCCCCCCTGTGGGAACGGAGCAGAGAACTTAATTTAGAGCCCTCCCGAGCTGCTGGTTAATAAACGCTTGATCCAGGAGGCAGCTGCTGCCACCACTTACAAGGTGACCCGGAGCCCCGTTCCAGCGTGTCCCAGGCCACTATGTCATGAGCACCAGTTGCCAGGAATAGAGAGCTCGGCAACGTGTATAAATAAATAAAATGGGGTTTGAGTGCACTTCTGTGTTCAGTTGATGAAGAGCAAGGTCCTGGCTTCAGGAGAGCTAAATAGTGAGTTTTGTTGTTATTTTGGTTATCTGGTTGCTGTCACCCAGCCTTGTTCTTGTGGCACATTGGCAATAAATATGTAAAAAATAGGTAAAATGTGGAGGCTACCCATGAGGAGGAGTGCTCTGCAATGTGTGGAAGGCTGTGTTTGCCAGCTCCGAGCACATCTTCACTGGAGAATTTGATCTCCCCCGGGTGTTGCCCTTCCCCTTCTATACCCCTGCCCCAAGGTCTGCGATGAGCTTAGCAAGTGCTTTGGCACCGGGCAAGAGGGCTCACCTGCGGTGGAAGCATTGCTTTCATTTAGATTGCTAACCCTCTGACTTCACTGTAAAGATAGAGGCTAAAGCACCTGAGTGCTCAAAGCCCTCTAGCACCTCCCTGAATTCATCTTGTGTCTCCAGAACATTAACAAATTATCCCACAGTTTATAGGGAAATAACTTTGCAACAGCTACACGTATGGCGAGAGAGCTGAGAGATGCCCCTGGAAGTGTGGTGCGAGCCGCCCCTGCAAGAATCCAGCAGTTGGTGTGTAACTCTGCAGGGTAGCCACTTGCACTCATTTTGGGCTAAGTGAAAGGATGTTCAGCTGAGTTAAGTAGACCTATTTATAATGTAGAGTGGCCTGGTTCAAGCACTGGTGCAGATTAGGAGGACAGGAGATAGGGAATTAGTCAACCCTTTTAATGCTCTACCTAGCAGTAAGGAAGAACTGCTGGTGGCCATGCCTGCTCTCCTCTTGGTCCTGCAGAGATCATCATTGCTTTGGTTTGTTATAGAGATGGCTCTCAGCTCTGATAACTTCCTTTCACTTTTGGAAAGAGGGTGCAGTTTGCCCTGTATTAGAAAAACCCAATGTATAGAAAGACTCTGTGCTATTTGGTTTGGATTATTGGGAAAGGAGAGGAAAGTAGAAAGAGGTTTAATATAATATTATCTTTACATTCTTTCTCTATACTTCAATTTATTTCTTGTAGACCTGAAACAGTGGTAATAAATAATCACTAAACCCACAAAAATTAATAATAGTACAAGCAAGACAAAGAATGATGTTCTTTGCGATCATTTGCACTGGGTTGCAGCACCTAAGTTATAGAAGCGTGACACTGGAAACTTTTTTGAAAGTAGACCTTTTCTTGCAATCTAGCAGGGAACAAATCTTGTCTTGCAACATTGGATTTTTGCAAGTGCATGCAACAGTCAGGAATGTAGGCAACCCATTTGTTTTTCATTGACTGCAAGTTCCCAACTCACATAGGACTCCACCACCATCATGTAGCATTTCACCTTTTTCACCAGCAGCCTTGTCTAATACTCTGGGCAGTAACCTTCTACAGAAGTCCAGAGAGGACAACTGAATGCAGTGATTTCTTTTAAAGCCCCTGCAATATTTTACCAGAACTTGTAGTCTAACATAGTGGTAGTTGTTCGTTGTTTTTTGTTTTTTTTAAAGGAAGTAATTTCCTACACAAAAGGGAAGTATTTTTTCATGCAAGACATAATTAAACTGGAATTCATTGCCACAGGATGTTGTGGATGCCAGAAGTCGAGATAGGTTCAAAAAGCAATTAAACAAATTCATGGAAGAGAAGTTCATCGAGGGCAATTAAGCACAAAGATACAATCTCTGGCACAGGAAGTCTTAAGCCACAGCTTGCTGGAAGCTGGTAGGGGGGAAGCCTTATGGTATGCCTGCACCATTCTTACGCACCCGCCAAGTATTTGCTGCTAGTCACTGTCTGGGGCAGGATATTGGGCTCCATGGACCTTTGGTCTGACCCAGTCTGACGGGTATACTCATCTGTTGTGCTTTAGACAAAGTGTACGGCGTCCCAGTTTTGCTAAGGAAATGCTAACAGCATATAGAGATGCGTGTGACCCTTTGGAGTCCCTTTTCTGTGTCCCTTTTTTGCAAATAAAAACCAGAATCAAGACTAGGTCGTCTGGTGGCAGAGGACGGAGCTGGGCTCACAAGGAGGGAGGGGGGCAGCGGGGAAGGGGAGAAAAACGGGCTCCTCAGCCACTGTCCTACTGGCACACGGAGTGCTCTGCAGAGCGCATGGCGTGGTGATCGTGGATGGGCTCCAGGCGCTTCATCCGCTTCCAGAAAATTTGTGTCTGCATGAGTCCTATCTTCCACTAACCTGCCCTCATCTGCCAACTGTTTTCTCTGGTACATTCAAAACACGGTGGCTTTTAAAGTGGACTTAAAATGAGACTTAATGCTGATTAATAGCATGTAGGTACATAAAGTAATTCTTCAGATGGAAAATAACTTGACTTTTAGCCTTTTCTTTAGTTTTATGCTTCCTGCAGTTTCCTTTGGTTCAGAAATTTAAGTGAAACACTCTTAATATGACATTGTATTAAGTGCTGTCATTCAAGGTAGATAACGCATGGTACTTTGTTATTGGAAAACAATTGTTATTGGAAAACACTTGATTTATCTCAATAGTGCTGCTTAATTTATATTGAGAACTGTAAAAGCAATAACGAAAAAACCTCAGGTCCTCCCTCCCTACCCTGGGCAAGCCGGTAACTAAACCACGCTGCACTGCTAGAGGATATGTATCAGGGTGCCACAGGGATCAGAAGTAGTTTCTGTCTCAAATTCACTGATGATTCAGAGAAGGAAATAGGCAGTGTATTAATTAAATTCATGGATGTTAAGAATGCTAAAGGAGTACTACTCAAAAGTGCAAGAGCCTAGAGAGAGATTAAAAGTATAGATAAAGAAATTCAAGTTGGAAAGTGTATGCTATCATATCTGGACATAAATAATCTAAAGCAGAGCTAGTTGGTGGGAAGACTCGAGATGTGAGAGCAAGTGTGCCATCTCTTGTGACTTTTGGTCTAAATCAGTATTTCATATTTTACTTGAACCTTCAGTTCTTGAAGATGCTTTGAAAATATGATCCAAGTATATCCCCAGTTTAGAGAACCAAATTGAGCCCAGTGCTTATTATCATTTAAAAAATCTTGTGAATCCAATAGGTCATGTTTGTTGTGGACCCAACACCTTTTTCTGAACGTTTTAGAGCAGTAAAGCAGACCACTAGTTCAAGAGAGGCTATAAGAGCATAATGTCGCATGATGTTTTCTTCTTAAATGTGTGTTAATACAAAGGAAAGCTACTGACTGCATATAAAGGAATGTTATGCCATTAAATGTATTAAGACTGGTGGTAACCCCTACCCTTTTGTGTAACCACACTTGTGGTGTGCTTGTTTCTGAACACCTTAATACAAAAAAGATTTAAAAATTGGAAGATTTAAAAAAGCGGAAGTCACAGAGTATCAACCAGAGTAACAGTGGGAGAACGATCCTATTGTAAAGAAAGATTGAAAGGCAATCAAGATATTGGATGCTTACCTGTATCTAAAGGACACAGACACCAAGGGAGCCAAGGAATTTGGGTGATAGAAATAATAGGCTGAGCTGGAGGAGGAGAAAGTTGATTCTGAACACAAGGAAGGGCTCCTGAGCAGAAATAGGAAGCTCTGCTCTTGTAACACTAGACAAATACACTGGAGAGAGAGAGGTAGCAGAGAATATCCCCCAAATAGTCCAGGTTTAGAAATAGGATCTCACATGCCTTTTGTGTCTCTGAATTTTATGCTCAATAAAGTGAATTGGAAAGCAGGGGGTGGTTCGTATCATGAATCAGTAGTGGGTTCATCTCAGTAATCAGTATCGGGATTATTTGACAAAGTAGGAGAGTGGGGACACTTCAGACATGCATTCCTTTGGTGGTCTTGGGCTAAGTACTAAACAAGTGACTCAGGATTTACTGGAAGATATGAGAAGGAATTAGATGGCAAATAGACAATGATCTTGCTATGCGAGTCAGTGCTCCGTAGGCTAGCTGACTTTGCTCAGTGGTCAGTTTTTGATGGAGATGTTTTCCCTCACCAATAGGGGGAAAAGATTGGCATCTCCTCAAATACTGGGTTTTTTTTTCCTCCAGAGGTGGATGGCCATCAGGTTGGTATTCTCACACGCACCTTTCTCTTGGCCTAAAATGACATGATGTGGGCCATGTTATGTGACCTGCAGGGCAGATATGCAGCCCTTCTCCCCTTCAGCATCGCAACAACGTCCACTCCAAGTTTTGTCTGTGCACGTTACAATTCAACAACAGCTATTCCACTTGTAAGTCCTCTCTTTTAATCTGAATGGATACACAGGTGTGGGCAAAACCTAGGCAAAAAAAGCCTCCTATTTGGTTTGGATGAAAGAGTCGGCGATAGTAACTGTAGAGTTGATATTGCCTCCTACCACTTTTCAGAGAAGGCTGAGGGTTTTATACATGAAAAGCTCTGTTTCTCAGCATTTTTTCCAGCTATTCTTGTGGTGATTTAAACCATCTTTTCCTTGAATGCAACTCACACAATGAAGTTAAAATCATGTCTTCCCTGTTTCCTTCCTCTTTCATTTTGAGCTACTTTCATGACCAGGGTTTGTCCGCCTCCTTGCACTGAACCTTCTGAGAAGGTTCTGGATGAGGCCACTGGCCCGGCTTGTTCTTGTTTCTTGTCCTGAGTCATGCCTAATATTAGATACCTTGGAAGAAAGAGTAAAATCCTGCAAAGACAAGTGGCAAAACTGCAGAATTCTCTTGACTCCAATTGCTGACATTGTTGATGTTTTGTGGTTTTTAATCTTATTAGGATTATTGCTTCAATAAATACCTTGCAGAGAAGAGTTCTGTGGGTTAGTTCCATCTGTATAGGTGCAGCAGTGTTTTCTTTCATCACTTCTAAATCTATTGTCTTTTATTTAGTTGGACAACTCCTTGCTCCTATCTTATTGGGAGAAAAAGAGGGTGGGAATGGAGAATTAAGTGCATCCAGATGGCTTTCTCTGCCTGCTTTATGTATCATATGCTTGGATCATTTCACCTCTTACTTATCGCCCCTTGAACATAGCCCAGAAATTTGAAAATCATTAGAGTTCTTATTTAGCCAACTTCTTAATGGACTGTGGGCCATCCGAAGTCATGCTAACTAGGGTTCAACGAGTCTGAGTTTTGTAATGTGTGTATTTTGTAACTGAGTTCTTAGACGAGCATCTTTCTGGAGCTCTAATTTATGTCAACTCTTTCTGGACTTTTAAATTTCTGATATTTTGTTTTGTTACAAAGACAAACGGGTTGAACACAATGTTAGAGACTGAAATTGTGTTTTCCGTATTATTCTTTATCTCCCTCTAATACAAAGCTCCACATCTGGTTTGTGGTTTTAACAATGACTGGAAACTAAGCAGATGTTTTCCCTGCGCTGTCCGTGAGGGCACTTAGATCTTTCTCCAAATGGTTGCAATTAATGTGGAACCCATCCATGTCTACAATTAGTTCAAACTCGCCTTGCCAATTTGCATAACCTTGCACTTGTGTGTACTAACATTTATTTGCTGTAACTTGGGTGGATCCTTCAGATTTTTTTTTTAATTCTCGCTGGTTTTAACTAACCTATAGAGCAGTATCATCAACAATTATTTTTTTTCCTATTTCACATTGTATATGCCCCTTTCCAGATCATTTAATATATTAAATGTTGATCATAGTATCCGCCCCTGGGACTTCCCCCATTAACCTTCTTGAAAACTGGCCATTTATTCATGCTGTTCGTTTTTTCTAAATTAGCTTTAATCTATTGACAGATGTTTACCTCTCACCCCATGACTAGTTTCCCTAATAGGCTGCGGTGATTAATATTACCAAAGGCTGTTTGAAAATTGCAATTAATTATATCTACCAATTTTTCTTTAACCGCTGTCCTGACTCTCCTTATAGAAAATCTGGAGGTGCCCATTTTTCTTATGGAAATACCATGCTAATCTGTGCCTCCTGTATGGCATTAGTCTAACTTTCATAACTACCCAGTTGAGCCATTTTACCAGGTACTAAAGTAAGGTTTACAAGTGTCTGTAATTCCCAAGCTCACCGTTGCTTTTTATACACGAATGCACAGTATCGCCTGCCCTGCAGCTTTGCCACTTCCTATTTAATTTTAATGATCGAGCTGCCAGCAAAATACGTAATACGCCGCTTCGTTCTTAACATTGTTTGAAACACGGGCAAGTGTTACCCGGGCCAGTTTGTTTCCAATTTAAATTAATTTTATGTGACTCCAGGCATCAGTGGCAGGCTGCCCTGGGTTTTTACAGTGCCTGCTCTTGAACTGCTTGTTACCGGCGCCCGTCAAGGGCTCCTGCAGGGTTCAGCTCTTTGTGGCCGCGATGCCCTCCAATACCGATCTGTTTGGTGCAGCCAGCGCAGCCTCTCCCGTACGCTTCTCCCTCTGGAGATAAGCTTTGAAAAGGTCGTCTTCTTGACAACCCCTTACCCTCAAATTTTTGGGAAGCTTAAACAGGTTTGTTAAAATTGGAGATTTTCACTTTTTAATTCAAAGAAGCAAGCAATAAATTGTCATTTAAATATGATTTTAATATTTTTTGCCTTTTATGTTAGTAAAAGTTGGATTATCTCTGGATCTTGGTAAGGTCTGGAGATTTACAGCCAAATTCAGTCTTTACATTCAATTCAGTATTTTCTTCTGTACACGTTTAAGCAATATATGGCTTTAACGTTCATTTACTTGGATTTATTTTAATGTTTTACGTTACAAAATCATAACTGTTTCTCCCTGTTTACAGGGTAAGCTATTTGCTTATGACCTGTATTAAAGTGCCTTTGGTTAAAAAATTGAATTAAAAAATGCACTAAAACTTTTTAAATCGGTTTGATGATGCAGTTTAGTATTAAATTGTGTTAAATGAGATGCTTTGCAGCTAAGAGTGATTTATTGCAGTCAGCCGACTGACCCGGTTGGTTTCTGATCCTCAGGTCCTTTGGGGCTCTATGAAGTCAACATCTCAGCATCTCACATAAAGGTTTTTATTCAGAAATTGGAAGAAGAAAGTAATTTTTTGGCTTGCAGCTCAGTGCTCCCCAGTGCACTAAGGGTTGTGCTCGGGTTGTAGGTAGGTGCTTGGCAGCACCCATGTCCTCCCATGCACTACATGTGGTGCGTCGCCATGAGTGACTGCAAGCTGGGCAGAGAATGGCTGATCCACTGGTAAAATAGCAAAGAAAACTCAACCGGCTGATCGGTTTTAGGTTGAAAATCCTAAAACCTCCCCATGCCTGGTCATCAGTGATGCCCAGGAGCTGCTGCAGAGCTCTGAGCGAGTGGAGAGGGGGACGCAGGCAGGGGAGCGAGGCACCAGCCTGGCAGTGTTGCTATAAAGTTACCCGTGAAATTTCATCCAGGCTGAAGGGAATAAACAGAAATGAAACGCGTACTCTTCGCTGCTCGCAGATGGGCTCCACACATGTCAAGGCTCAATTTATCCTATCAGTAAGGTCTATTCTGGGCTCTTCTGTGTTTTCTGCCAGTTCAGTCTGGGAGTCGTTTTACATCTCTTGGCAAATATTTGGTTGGGATGTTTCTGTGTATAATTTAAAGGATTGATTAAAAGTCAGAGAAAGCTTCGGCTCTTACTGGTTATAGTCATTTCAAATTTAGCTTTAGATTAGATAAGTTTTAAAGGTATTAGTGTATCTTAAGTAGTTGAGTGTAACGTTTCAGTGGATCAAAACAGCCCGTACTGTGGTTCTTGTAGACTTTGCACTGGTGCTGGTATACCAAGTCAGAGCCTGTTTATATCTCCTTTAGTGGTACAGTTACTATTCAAACGATTTAAGGTTTATATTCCTGATTGCAGGGTGGGGGGGGGAATTTCGGTAGATAGCATTGAAAATGTTAGGCTAAGCATTGTTTCTTTATTTCTAAGTATTCAAGTGCATCTTGGATGTAGACTCAGATACTGCAGTACTTGGCACATTATACCTCATCATCCTACTTACCTCCCACCCTTCTAGTGTCATGCTGATTCCTTCCTATAGTTTGCGGTGTTGTTTTTCAGAGGCGTTGCAAACTTTTCGGCTCCCTAAACGCGCTTTCCATGTCTTATATTTTGACTGGCTTCGATACCTCTTCCCCTCACACCTTACTGGGTTTAATTTCCCTGAGCTGATTTCCTGCGATGGAATTATTTTCCCTGTCCCTAGTGCTCTGTGCTGGGGTTACATCCCACGCTGCGTCTGGTCCCGGTAGCCTGTGAAACCTGGTCCTTGGCATGCGAGTGCTTGGCATTTGCTATCCTAACTGTGCTGCTTCTGACACCACAGTGCATCTCAGATGTTTAAAAAATTCAGCCTCACAGCTTTCCTGTGCATTAAGAAAATATTTTCTCAGTTTTATGGAACAACAAAGTGAAATGCCCAACATCATGAAGGAAGTCTGTGGCGCAGCTGGGAAATGAACTCTGATCTCCCCGTCTCTGTCCCGTACCTTAATTACGTGATCATCTCCACTGCCTCATCTCAAATTCGTCTCTTGAAGTTGAACGAGCATGTCAAAATGCATTTTTTATCTCTTTTCTCTTGCCTCTGCTTATAGCTTGAGGCATTGGAGGACAGTGGAGTTTTTACATGTTGGGAGTCTTCTTCAGTACTGTTCTTTTATGTTGGGAGTCTTCTTCAATACTGTTCTTTTATCCCCTCTTTTTTTTGCCTCCCTTCTTACATCCCAAGTTGTGTGAAATAAAGTCTCTATTCCCTTCTACGTCTCAAATGCAGTTTTCTGTATTCATACACATACTTGCTGTCAAAAGTTTCATCTCTGTCCTCTGTTTTAGTGCTGTAACAAGATTTTTTTTTTTTTTTTTTTTTTTTTTTTTTTTTTTTTTTTTTTTTTTTTTTTTTTTTTTTTTTTTTTTTTTTTTTTTTTTTTTTTTTTTTTTAGGACCCTCACATTTCCCTCACATTTCCCTCCTCTGTGACATTCAACTCTAAGCAATCAGTGCTCTCTGCATTTGCCATCTAAATCACGTTCTCTCCTGTTCTAATTTTACTATCCCCAGCCTGATTCAGCGTGGAATACAAATGCTTTTCTGCCTTGTACACAAAAATGGATGTACAGCGTTAGATCAAAGGTCTGTCTAGCCCAGCATCCTGTCTTTTTTTGTACAGCGGATACCCAGGGAAGAGTGTCAGAACAGGGCAATCGAGCAATGATACTTCCCTAGACTGTGCTCCTAGCCTCTGGCTCATGTTTGCAGCTCAGAAACTTCCTTTTGTATTCAACAGCCCTTGATAGGTATTTTTTTCCCCCTTCTGTTAATTTGCCTGTTTCTTCTGTGAACCCATGTACACTTTTAGCACCCATAATATTCCATGGCAAAGAGACAGGCAGATGAATTATTGCTTGTGCGAGGAAGTGTCTCCTTTTGTTTGTTTTTATCCTGATAATTTCATCTGATGTCTGTCCACTCTTTTTTCAGAATGGACTACGAGCACTCATTCTCCATGCCATTTCTGGCTTTATAGTCTTTTATTGTTTTGCGTAATTGTTTTTCCTGCAGAAGCTGTTTCATGCCTTTTATCACTGTTGTTGCCCTGCTCTAGCTTTTCAGTTCTTCTGTCTTTTTTTTTTTTTTTTTTCCCCCCAAATGTGGGGACCAGAACTGCATGTAGTGTTCAAGGTGTAGATGCACTCTGCATTTATACAGAGGTATAATGATGTTTTACCTTCCTTTCCTCGGCACGCCTACTATTATTAAATCATTTTTGACTGCTTCCACTATATTGCTTCTACTTTCAGGGTCCTGCACGCTGCGGCCCAGGCTGCATCTCTGCGGAGCGCTTCCGTTGCAGTTTTTCTTATGATCTGGACCCTGACAGTTACTCTTGCTTCACCAGAATTTCCTTTTTCCTCTTGCTTCTCCCTTTTCATGCTTCCACCATACCTGAAAGAGCTTCCTTCCTCCAGTGCTCCTACCCACCTTGATCTCTAAATTCCTGCCAAAGATTCATACTACAAAGCTCTTCAAAAGCATCTGCTCTTTTTTTCCCTTCTCTAGTGTACCAGCACTGTCAGGCAACTTTCTATTATGCTGGAAATAAAAAACTGCCTCTAAGATTTGTGCCAAGCTCACAGAATGTAAATCCACATATGTATATCCAATCCACTCTTCTTTTTTCTCCTTTCCTCTTCACCATCTGTCTTCTAATCTGGTTTCTGTGTGCATTAAGGTATAATTTTACATCAGTCTGGTTAATTGCAAGTTTAGTTCTAGTTTGCATTGTTTAAAAGTGTCTTACGTTAATAGAGCTTAATCCGCTCACGCTGTGCGCAACATCTCAAGGAAAGCAGCATTGCAAGATTTTAAGAAGCAGTCCAGGGAAGTCTGAGGCCTCCTCTATTCCTGCCTGGGAGTTTTTGGATAGAAATCACTCAGATGATCTGTGTAACTTCTGCATAATAAGCTTGATGTTTCTTCTCTGTGTTGGACCTGCTGCACCACTGCTGTGCAGATGTGCAGCCTGTTTGCCTTCCGGACGCATTGGATTGTTCACAGGCAGACTCTGTGAGCGGTGAACACACACGCGTGAGGTTGGAGACGTACCAAGGGCGTTGTGTTTGCTGCTTACGCTGTACGCTGGATCAGCACGTAAGCGTTTGTCCAGAGTTGTTCTGGATGAGTCGTCCTGGCTGGATCTGTACGAGAGAAACCTGCCATCAGCTGCCTTCTCTGCAAGTCCTAGTATTGCTGTGTGTTTTAACCACAATCAAGGTAATACGGGGGAACTCTGTGTTTTTACAGCAGTATAACCTATAGTTGCTGTATCACCATTACAGATTATTGAATTACCCTGATTCCCTCTCTTTCTCCTAAAAGCGTAGAGTCCCTTACAGTTTCAACAAAAGGGGTTGTTACGGTCTCTGAGCATTTGAAAAATTGGGCGTTGTGTTCAGGTGCTCCCATATGGACTTTGGACCTTGGTCTGAGCTGGGGATATACATCATTCTGCGGATGCAGTGAGGCAGGATCAGTGTCCTTCTTCCCCTGTCCTCCACAACCACAGAGTTTAGCTGCAGTGTGGTTTTGAAGGTCAGCAGCATTTCAGGTCCCCCGGTTGTGGAGGTGCTGAGGATGACTCTGTCCTTAAGGTTGCATCATTACATTTACATGTAGATATGTGATTCACAGAAAAGGCCGAATCTCTTCTTCTAATGTATAGCTCCACACCATGTAATAGCAGGTTGGAATAAATCTGTTAGCTGAGCGTTAAGTTCAATTAAACTAAATTAGAAATGGATTAATGCTGCAATGGTCAGAGGTCTGGTCTGAGAGCTGTTAAGCTCAGTTTTAGTGCTCTGCATTTGGCTTCCTGTGTGATCTTGGGCAAGTCACTTAGCTTATCTGTGAGAAGCCCACATGGTTGTTGTGAGGTTAAATGCCATAAAGATGCATGAAGTCCTCTTGTGTATATGTTGCAGGGCTTATACAGAGGTTGAAGATAAAGTTAACAAAACCAGTCCCTCTTTGTCAGCCCTTTCTGTGTCCCAAATTATCTCTATGTTTGGAAAAACCCCACACTTAAAAGTTCCCATATAACCAAATCTTACAAATATACTTGCATAGGCTGTACCTGAATAAATGATGTTGCACTTAAATGATTAGCTGTTGAATCTAATGTTTATGATTATATTGGCAGTGTGATCTGCTTCTGTAGCGAGTGTGGCTTGGAGCCATTCTGATCTTAAAAAAGGGACAGAAACAATCAGTAACCCCCACTGCCAGGTGAAGGAGGGATGAGGGCTGGGGCAGACAAAAGCTTAATCTTTCTCTCTCTCTCTGTTTTTCTAAGAGTTTGAGCTAATTGCTGATAACCAACACTAAAACATCTGAATCATAAATCTATTCAGCTACTGCGTGACTCCTAACAGAGTGCAAACTGTTTGTGCCTTAGCTATTCCCTTCCCTGCTGACCCATGCCTCGCATTTATCTCACATATAACCCCTTCTCGTAGCCTTTGCAGGTTTAAAACAAATTTCCCGCAACACTTTTTACATTTAAGTCATCGGGGCACCCTTTCTGTGGTAGCTCCCTTTTAAGATAGCTTTAGGCAGAAGATGAAATCACGGCAAGGAAGTCCAAAGACCAGGGATGCAGCCTACGCACTCGTCCTTCTCCAATCTCCCCCACTCACCCCCGCAAAAGCCGGGACTCCTGTTTCCCGCTATTGTGAGAATTAATCCTTTAGTGCTCCTCGCTGCTCTACCTTCTATATAGCCAATAAGCACAGAGTGACTGAAAGGTTGGATGTGTGTTTGAAGGAATGAATAGCAATGGATCAAACTGCTCTAGCTCTCTCACAAGTGCTGTTAGGAAAATATAATCATTTGCTTTTTATTTGAAAAATAATTATGATACCTCAGTTTATATGGAAGTGAGTCTGGGCACTGTTGGATTTTTTTCTTCCTTCTCAGCATCAGTGGACAGATGGGGGGCGGGGGAAGCAAATTCCTAACTTTGCACCCCAGCTAGAAATCAATACAGAGGTAATCCTGAATGCTGTTCCTTGATTGCTGGCTGTGGATGTGCTCCTGTGTTGACTGAGGCTGCCCACAGTAAATGCGTAGGTGGAATTTTTTCAACACCAAAATTTATTTTGGAGGAAAAGGAAGTGACATTACATTGTTGTGGTTGCGTAACTTTCTTCTGTGTGAGAAACCCTGGAATGAGCAAACTCTGTAGTCTGCGGGGTAGGATGTGATTTTTTTTTTTGTTTGCTTTTTCTTCTTCTGTTTCAACTGGGTGGAAGTGGCATGGAGGTTATTGAGTTAAAATGACTTCCTGAGATTTCTGCATGCTAGAAGGGAATGAGTTGGGAAACAGTCTTTGGAGCTCCTCTTGCTAAAGCTTTATCGGTGAGGCTGAGTCACAGGAAATGTTACCACCCATCAACACGGTGGGATTGAGTCCTCTGGGAGTGACCAGGTCAGAGTCACCTGTGCTCATGGGCAAGTAGGTGTTTCAAACAGTAGCAGCATACGAATGCATCGATCAAAATATTAGGGTGTGCAGAAAACAGCTGTGGTCAGTTGTGAAAGATGTGAATCTTTGAAATGTTGTAGCGCATAGTACAAGTAAAATGCCTGCCCTCTTTTAAGGAGATTTGGAAATCATGGGATTGTTTTATACCCAAATGTTTGATGGGCTCTCTGTCATATTTCAGTGTACAGTTCAGTTTTTGGAAAAAAACAACAAAAAAAACCCCAACCCAGAAACCTGAAGATACATCACAGTACTTATTTGGAGCTGGTTTGTGAATGGCTTAGACTCCCTCATTTTATATAAAAGGCTGAAGGAGACTAATATATGGAAACTAAAATATGAAGAGTATGTAACTATGACAGTTTGGGCGGAATGGCGTGCACCTTCTGAGAGGAGACTCTAAGCCACTATTGGTTTTCACAGTGGAGATGTCTAGGGTAAATTTATTCTTGGAAAGAAAGTAGTGATCCTTGCTCCCAGTGCTGAACATTCTGTGTCATCTCGCACTTTTGGTAGTTTTCTGTATTTTACCTTTGAAATGCTTGATTTTTTTTTTTTTAATTGAATTATTTTGTTGTCTTTAAGTTGTTTTTAACATTCTTGCAGTGAAATCAGATCCTGTAGAGGAAGGCTGCTCTTTGAGAGTTGCCTAGCCAGCATGGCTTTCCCTAAACTAGAATTTTTCTTAGTTCCTCAGTTTTGCTCCTTTTGAGCACCTCCTTTGGACAGAAATGCCAGACAGGATGAGACATTTCCTTCACTGCTGAAAAAAATGTAATTGGTAATGTTGTAATTCAGGATTCTTGCCTGTATGAAGTGCCCAGTGCAGGTGTCCTTGCTGCTGTCTGTGGGACTTACTGTTTGGAGAGGTCTGAGCAAGCCTGTGCCATCCTCTTCTGCTTTGAGGGATCTGTGAATAGTTAAGCTGGTTCTCGTTGTCTTACAAATATTAAGCCTCATGGGAGATTTAGGTATTTGTCTCTATTTTGTGCATATTGAAAAAGAGCAGAGAATAGTCAAGTGGGTTGCCTGAAGTCACCCAGCCTGACAGAGCTGGGAATAGGTTTCCTGGCTCCCAGTACTGTACTTTAAACCACAAGATTAGTCTTTTTTGAAAAGGATAATCTGTATGTTCAAAGAAGGCTTTATAAAGCTCCCATTAACCCTGGTGCCGTACCTAGTGAGGAATCTAATTTATGTTCTGGCAAATGAAAGCAGTTTCGAAGACCTCAGTGCTGCAGGTCACTGTCAGACCTTCAAGGTCCATTGCCACCAGTTTAATTTTTCTCCTGCTTGGATTCGCCTCTGTCGTTCCTGAGAAAGGAGGCGCAAAACTGTATTCCTGAGGAAAGATTTCCAGAGACATCCAGTTGCGGATAACTGAGAACAAGGTCCACGTGTGGTTTTTTGCTATGCTTAGTTAATGTACAGAATGGCTAATGTTCCCATTCCTTCCTTGAAAGAAAGAGATACCTTCCGGCAAAGCTTTTTTTTATTGCGTTTTATCACTTAGTCAAGATCTGAAGATCTGAATTCCAGTAGCCAGTGACTGGAAATGTCCTTTCAAACTAAAATTTTGAACTTTAGAGTTTACCCCTGAGTCCTCGAGCTACCTTATCTGAATGGCAGAGGAAATTTTTTTCCAGTTTTCTTCTGTTATCAAGGTAGAACACAGCATCTGAATGTCAGAGAAGTAGCAGTACATTAACCTCAGCCTTGCTTTTACTCAAAGATTGAAAGTGTTTTACAGGGTTGGCTAAAGATTATCTAACTTTGTTGCGGGGGGAGCGAGGAGAGAGGGACGGACAGAGATTTAGCTCTCATCACTGAATGCATGAAGTGAGAATAAAAGCCAGGGCTTTCCTGATCCCATGCTCTACTAATAACACTTTTACAAGCTGGTTATATAATTATCTGTAACCGTATTTTTTTTTTTCCCACTTCAGGCAGATCAGCTATTTCATCCAACCGAAACGTTTTGTGCGGATCTTTGGATAATCCAGTGTCATCACTTCTGCATTGAATTGCAGAAACAAAGCTGGCCATTCCAGTTTACAAGACGTAACAGACCTTTGTTTCATTTTTTAAAATGTAATGAAACAAGTCTGTTTTTTTCTTTTTTCCTTATTCTGGATGGGAGGAAGGAATTTAGGAGAAAAAGGTACTCCAAATAATGTCTGTAGAATAAGCGCTACAGCAATAGACCTGGTTTCCTCTGTGTCTGGGCAATAGTTTACTGCCCTTCTCTCAAATTACGATGCTGTTTATAATATGTGTTTTAAGAGTGTAGTTAGCATTAACATTTATGAACATCATAATAATAATTAACATTAATAATAATTTGCCATTTCTGGCAGATATAACTATTACTGCGTAAATAACCAAATGTTTGTAGCAATCTGCAAATTTATTGGCTATAAAGATGACATTAAATTAAGTTAGAGAAGAATTCCTGTGTGGTGTATGTGTTGAAGAAGATATTCATCCTGTGCTCTGGAAGGAGAGCTACAAGCACTCCATCACCTTTTTTATGGAGCAGCATTGCCAGATGTGGAGTAAAACACAGAGCGTCTGTCTCCTAAGCACACGAAGGGCTCTATATAATTTCCCTTGGCAAACACACATGTGAGCTGAGCTCCTTCCAGACGCGGGCAGAGGTGGTGGCTCATGGCCACCTCTGGCCGAGGGGCCTTAGTCAGGACAGTTGCACCGGTGACACTTGTGTGAATGTGGAGTTACTCGCAGTATGTCGCAAGAAGCAGCTCCTGAGATTTTGCGCTTTACTCGACAGCCTAAACACCCTGGGACTGCCAGCTTTTTGCTTTGTTTTTCTGAGCAGACCCTTCTCCCTTCTGCCTTTCCCCAGCCACAGGGAAGGGACGGGAATTCCCGTGGGGCTCCCAGCTCGTCTCCCGGCTGCTCCCAGCCCCCTCGGTCACCAGGCAACCCTGTTGGGTCCCATTTGGGTTTTTACTAGCATCCTGTGGAAGATGATGGCTCAGCGGAGCAGGGCAGGTCTGCATGTTCAGCAGGACAGCTGAGGAAGCGTGGGATTCCCGTTGGAGCTGGGAGGCTGGCCGGGGAAGGCGTGCTAGATAGCCATTGCTGGGGACGGAGGCTCTGAGCCCCAACCAGGCTTTAAAAGCTTTGGGGGCCTTTTCCACGTATCCGATGAAATACAGATTTTTTGGACAGGGCTGAAGGTAGAGTGTGAGTACTGGAAGAGGTAACTTCTCGTATTTACTTTGACATTGCATCCTGCGGTGATGTGCATTATGAAGCCAGAGCTGTGTAAGGAACTGTGACTCGCATTGCAATATTTGACAAGCTTGAAACACCATTTCCTATGACAAGCCTATCCCTTAGCGCATATATCTCTCATTAGGGTGGTAGCATCTGTGTTTCTTATAATAACAAAAAAAAATTGTATAAAAGCCCTTAAATTTTGTATTGAAGTATGTCTGGACTGTATAAGCTTGGAACAAGCTCCGAGAGTCTGATAGATAAGCAAGGTGACGCTTTTGGCTGTCCAGAGTAGTGCAGACAGTTATCTAAGAGTATGAAAGAGGCCTATTAGTTATGGTTCCACAAACTGTTATGCCATGGAATAGAAGTGTGTTTTTAAAACTTATTCTTAGGCTTGAGACTAAACGTGTTGCAAACAGGCATCTCATGCATCTGAGTGGTTCGCTGGCTGCATCATCAGGATTGATACTGGTAGGCAGCTGTTTCATACTCTTGCAAATTCTTCTTTGCTAAATTAATAGAAAAAATGCTGGAACTTGGATTTCAGCATGGCACCGTGGTGGAATTCACCCACCATTCATCTTGGCCACACGTGGTGGTAGAAACGCGTGGGGTACTTGTGTATGGCTGCAGGCTCTCTCGGCAGCTTTTCTTTTGTCTGACCCGGAGCGAGGAGGAAGAGTTTTTAATGCCAATAGCACTTTAAGGCCAATCTCCCTACTGAGCCGCCAGCCAGGGTTTGTTTGTGGTGGGTATGCTGTGGGCTGTGCTCCACACAGCATCCGAAGGGGAAGCAAAAGACTGGCTGGCTGTGGAGATCAGATTAAAGGGGAAAAGCAAGGCTTTACAGCCTTTTTTTATCTTAATATATTTTACCATTTCATCCTGCTTTTTCAGGCAAGGCTGAGCAGGGGGACCTTTCTTCCCTCATTTAAAAGCCAGGTCGTCGTTTTTGTTTAAGGGGCAGAAGGGATGTAAGGGAATCACCTGAGCCCTTAAGGGTTGATCTGGGCTTTCTGTTTATTTCGACACCCATGAAGATAGTTTTTTCGTGGCTTGCTTATCAACTGGCAGCTAATAACATCCTGGAGGCGGGGAGTGATGTAAATGCCAGAGCACCACTCGTTGCTGTTGCAGGAGAATTTTCGTGGCGCCAGTGCAAACCAGCTGCACGGCTTGCATGCCATGTTGCATCAGCAGTGCATGATGGCAGGGAGTAAATCCCCCAGGAGTTTTGGCCAGTGCGTGAACTAGAAAAGCGGAGGTTGGTTTGGATGGGCCAGTCTGGATATATCGAGAGTGGCGAAAATCCCCTTTAAAAAATTATTTTCCCAGTAAGTCTTGAAATCTCTGCAGAAACTTTAGCCAAGCAATCCATTCCAGATTTTGGCGCTCATCCTTTCCCTTCCCTGTGCTCATGCTGAGCAGATGAGCGCAATGGCCAGACCTAAAATGAAGAGCATCTACAGTCTGATCTCATCCTCCCTTGCTGCCTTTGGCTGGAGAGGAGGAGGAGCTTTGAAATCGGATTATTACTTCTAGCCTCTTGGCTTTGGAGCTACAGACTGTTCCCCACATTGCCAATGGGCTTAAAAGCTTAGCAGAACTCCCACTAGGTACCCAGGAAGCCTCTTACTGCAGGAGATGGTGACACGGCAGGATCAGCTGTTCTTTATTTATCGTGCAGCCGAATCGTCTGGGGAGGGACCATAGCTAACCCGGCGATGTTGTTTCCTGAAACAACGTCAAGAACAGGTAGAGCCGTGCTGATGCTGTTCCCCACCAATGTGATTGTGCTCACCCAAGGCGCTATGTAAAACAGTTGCTAAAATTTTTAGTCTTTAGCTGCTGGTAGTACTTAGCCAGTAAATGGGAATGCTAAATCCAGCATTTGTGGAAAGAGGGAGTTTGCGGTTGTTTAGGTTTGGTTTTACCAGCAAGGTACCGCTGGCATGGGACTGTGAGAGCTTGACAATATATAACCTATACGGTATTATGGGTTAACTTCAGAATGGTCCCAATCTGTAGCTGTCTGCTCACCACTTTCCTCAACCCAGCAAAAAACCCCAAAAGCCTAAACCAGCACAATCTACAAGTGGTTTAACAATCGGAATACATCTAATACTCCATACTAGCACAGCTACTGGGAGAGATCCTTTCTAGGTGATAATAAATTATATCTTTCTGAGGGCGAGGCAAACAGGATGCAATTCAAGCAGACTGTGTTTCCTCTCATACTGTTGTGTTTGGAGGATTTGAACTTGTGGCTTGGGCAATAGTGGTCGTCACTACTTTGTGGGGGTGTTTTGGTTTGGGTTTCTTTAAGGGCGCGATCCCGGTACTTTTCCCATAAAGGCACGGACCCCTGATTAGAAATTTAAGCAGACTGGTGTTAAGCTTGCTTTTCTTAATTGCCCTTTGCAGGCCTCTTGGAAGTCTTCCACGGGGTCTGCAAGAGGTCTGCAAACCACAGGCTGGAGACCATCGGTTCTGCTGAGCCTGAAATTTCTGTCTCTCTCCCATGTAAAGCCAGCTCAGTGCCCAGTGCGATGCTTGCCCCTCAGCCAGCATAACTGGCTTATGGTAAATGGTGTAGATTATCTGCTCTGAAGGAAGAGGGGATTATTTTAAAGGGAGAAATGATCCTTTGGAGGGAAATAGCACGATCTCCAAATGCTTCGGCTGCTAATAAAACCGCTGAAAAAGAAAGATGATGGCAGTGGCATCGAGTGTCAAGCCTTATGGCTTCTCTCTTAGCCTCGCCACCGAGTGAAGTGTGCCCCTGGTAAGGATGCTGGGGCTTGTGTTAGTTTCTCCGTCTGTAAAATTGCTCCACATGTGGGTGTGTGCCTCCCCTTCCTTCACAGGTGCTGCAAAGCTTTACTGAATGTTCTTTAAATGCTTTGATGCTCTAGGATGAAAGCTGCTCTGGAGGCATAAAGTACTAATGTCTAACTATTAAACAGAAACTAATCGCTTGTTACTTCAGAGCTTCACATGTACCCCGTCCATCTGAAAAGGTACTTTGCAGGGGGAAGAAATGGAACGAGCAGCAGTTTTACATCTTTTAAGTGCAGACAATGCATAAAATTCATAACAAATATAGTTCTTGTCCCAAATCGCTTGCACTGCAGTCAAGATGAGCTAGGAGGAGAGGAAAGCTTTATTAGCACCGGTACGCTGCTATGGGGTGTGAGGGAGACTGGATTGATCAGTCTGAAATCTCTTTTCAGTACAGTTTAGCCACCCAGTGTGAGCTGCTCATGTTTGTTTGTATTACACTGCAGTGAAAAATTCCAGTTGGAGAGCAAGCGGTGGCATGCTGTGCAAACAGGGGAGGGACCCTGTCCCAAAGGAGAGATCAGGCAGCAGGTTAACACGGATGGAGAACAAGAAGCCACAACCCTTCTGGCCAGTGGGATAGGTGGTAGATAGCACGGTGGTCTCAGATTTTTAAGCATCCTGATAGAGAGGCTAAAGGGGGACAAAACCAGAGTATGCCTATAAACCAAGCCTAGAAAACTCTAGCCTGACCAAAAATGTCCATCGGCATTGGAAAGAGTTTGCATTTTCAAACCTACTTGGGCTGAACTGAGCAGAATTCAATGTTTGTGCATCCTCTTTCGTAGCTGAAGGGAGCTGCTGGAGGAGAGGATGGCTGAGCTTACCTGTCAAGCTGCTGGCACTTGGGGAAAGCACATGGGATTTGTTCTTTGCAAACAGCTGTAATGTGGAGGCAATACGACAAATTCTCCCCGGCTTTCTGTTTATAACCATCTCCCTCATACAAAGCTGTCATCTCACACCTCTGCTTAGCCCTGGAGTAACATTATGCCCCTATTTACAACATGCTTGAAATAGCCTTCAAAGTCTGCTCACAGAATGTCGAGGGAGGTAGAGATCTCAGAAGGCACTGACAGACATTAAGGGGGGACCTGAAGAAACAGGAAAAGAGACCTTTGCTGCTCCTGCTTTTTCCCCCTCCCCAAATGATAGTCCCCTTCTGACAGGGTAGCTTTTCTCCTCCCTCAGGTGTTTGCTCTTCATCCCTTGCCCTCACACGCACCAGTCTGGTGGCTCAGATAAGACCTGGGACTTCTGTGGTGCTGAGTGTCATTAAACCTCCTTGCCTCATGCCCCCAGAGCTACTGTAGAAGGCCAACTTGGCTCCCCCTGAGCTCGTGGTCCCCAGGGGGTGAGATGAAGATGATGATGTTTCCTTGAGAAGAGCTGCTGACTTGGTCCCTGCTGTCAGGAGTGCAGGGAGGGCGTTCAGCATCCACTCTCCCTGCAATGCAAAGGCAGAGTGGAGAAAACGGGGGTCCTTTTGGTTCAGGAGGCTGTAAAGCCATGGAGCACCTTATAGAGAGAGGGTGCAGGGTCCTGCAGGACTGTAGGGAAGCTGGGAGAGACGCATCCGGCTGTAGATTTAGGTAATGGGTGATGTCTCCAACTAGCCGCTAAAATTAACGTGGCTGGGAGACTCGATCAGGATCTGAAACCGTAACTTCTTTCCGACTTTAGGGCAGCCATCTAAACCCACTGCTTTTTGTGCTTCTAGGGTATTGTGGCCCTAGGAATACCCCTAATTCCCTGCAATGCCCTCCCAGCTTGTCATGCCAAGTGGGGCAGTCTCCATAGGTTTCATACTTTGAAAACTGTTTCCATATGATGGCAGCAATGGCAAGCTGAGGGAGCATGGCACTGGGCTGCAGAAGGCACTCTGGCTGCTGGGTGGGGGCATGGTTTTTGCAGGCAGGCATGGTACGTCCTAGGGGCTGAGCGCACCGACAGACCAACAAGTTGAGAGTGGGTGGGGGCGGCATGCTGAGTACGTCCTAGGGGCTGAGCGCACCGACAGCGACAGATTTTTGCAGGCATGCTGAGTACGTCCTAGGGGCTGAGCGCACCGACAGACCAACAAGTTGAGAGTGGGGTTTGGCAGAGCAACCAGCCCGTGGTGTAGCTGGATTCTGTCACCTCAGCTTTGGGACCACATCCCGCTTTTCATAGTGTTGACCTGCTGCTGCTGCTTTGGGTCAATCGGCTGGGTGTGCTCTGTGGCGCAAAGGAGGGTGCTGCACTTTCCTCACTGGGATGTGTTGGGGTGAGTGGTGGTCCCTCGCCGAGTCCCTGCATCCTCCTCGCAGCCAGGGGACGGCTGGCTCTTCGGTGGGGAGGACAGCAGGAGCTCCTAGCTGGACATGTGAAGCACGCACACTGGCTTCAGGCAACACAGGGGTAAATGATGCTCACTGGAAGCATTTCAGACCTGCAGTTGACTTCCCATCTTTCTTGCCCAATCCCGGTAACTGTACTCTTGTGCATGAATTTGCCTAACTCTTGCCCAGGTACCTGTTGTCATTAATTATCTGTGAGGGGAAAAGAACGTCCTGACTTGATTCAGTGATGGCGTTGAAATTTCAGCGCGTGGGTTGGGGCTGGTCCAGCACAGCCCACTGGTAGCTTTCGGTGATCTCCTAAAGCCTCTGCAAAAGCCTGTTGAGTCACTTGGGAGCATTGCAATGGAAAGCTGATAACAGCAGTGGTATGGAAATAGAGCTGAGGGGATTGGGGTTTTTAAACTGATGGCTAACTTGGACAAGGCTTAGCTGTGCTTAAACTGGTTATGTCCATCAGATTCGGTTATAGATGGTTCAGCTCCAGCACAGAGGAGGCCTTTGAACTGCAGTCCTGTACCTCAGCACCCAGCCTGCTCACGCCGGGCTCTCGCACGTGCTGGGCTTCCCCGCAGCTTTGGAGGAGCCTCTCTTCTGAAACAAGGGCCCCAAACTTTGCGACACCACCCTCCGAGCGGACAGCTTGCTAGGAGCTGGAGTCTGACTGGCTGCTTTCCATAGTTCAAAAAGCCCAGAGCATGCAGCAGCCCTGCTGTCACCTCTGCGCTGGTGTTGGTGACTGGTGTCACTGCTGTCACATTTGTGGACTCATTCGTTTACTTTTACCCAGGAAGCCGACCATCTTTCCTCTCAAAAGTCTGGGCAGCTACCGAAAATGAGTATACTTTGGGCAGCGTGGGGTTTGGGTCACCACGCGTGCAGAGGCCACAGCACTTGCATGCTTGTCAAGAGCAGACCAAAGTAGCAATTGCAACAAAATGCAGGTAATAGCAGGGTTTAATACATGTTCACAGCAGCTCTGGGGGAGTAGCGTTTGTTTTGGACTCAAACCTTGGCCAGCAGCACACCGGAGGGGTTAACCGTACCTGCCAGAGTGCCTGGCGTGGGGCAGGCAGGTGTGGGGCAGGCGTGGGGCAGCCGGCTCTTCCCTCCCAACCCTCCCCTGCCAGCTAGTTTCCCAGGGAGCAGGGAGGGGCGGGTTGGTGCCCTCTCGCCTGCCCCGGCTAACCCTGCTTCGGGCCAGCGCTCCTCCCGGGCGAGGTGGTCACCCTTGCTCTGGCGGCCGCCTCTTCCCGACAGCCCTTGCCTGACTCAGGGGGGATTTAGTCCCGGGCTGGGGGGAGGGAGAGACGTTAAACAGGCTTTTCCCTAATGAGGTGTGACGCCAGCTGGAGAGGGGGAGAATCCTGCTTTTCTCCTGTCTGTTGCTCTCTCCAGCTAGAGGAGGAGGAGGAGATGTGTCCCCCCCCTTCCTCTGCTGATTTGCTGCCTCTTCTGTTTCCTTTCTGTGCCGTCCCCAAAGCGTTTTGGCAAGGTTCAGATTTCTGTGCTCACAGCTCAGTGCTCAAAGAGAAAAGGGGAAAAACAAAAGGGTTGGAGGCATGGGGGGGATGGTGGCAGGGAGGAAGCCCAGCCGCTCGCCGCTCACCCTGGCCAGGCCAGAGGAGCGTGGGGATGGGCGCCCCGGGCATGGTTTGCCCTCAGGACCAGCGGGGTTTTGGTGGCCTCTTTCCCCTGGGAGTCCCTCGGGTCGCTTTGGCCACCTCTGCTCAGATGCACCGCTCGGGCACCCTGCTGCTTTGCTGGCTGTCTGTTGTTGGAGGGGAGGGCTGGAAAAACAAGGTTTATTCCTCCTCCTGCAAAATCTGGGCTGAAGCATTAGGTGAAATCCCTAGGGGATCCTAACACTTTGTTCACGGTCCTGAGATGTTAAGATCTGCATCGCATCCTCCTGGTCCCCGGCGTTCCCACAGCACCCTGGGCATGTGGGAAAAGTCCAGGATTTAGGTGTTTTGGGGCAGAAAGCTGGAGAATCCAGCGGGATAGAAAATCATGACATTCAGTTAAACAGGGCCAATTGACCCATCCCTGGGAAATTAAAGCATCTCGCGCTGCTTTTGTCCTATCGCAAGCAGCGACAGAAAAAAAGTAGACAGAAAAAAAGTAGACAAAAACTTTACAGGACAATGTCAGTATCTTTTTCCAAGATAAATAATCACAGTAATACTTGGACTGTGCCTTTACCATAACCCGCTGGCACTGGGTGCAACTGTCGGTAGGGACAAGAGGACCAGAGCGGGCTACAGGCAGCACCCGCGGCATTGGGAAGCGCGGTGCAAGTACCTTTCTACAGCAGTGCTGACAGCCTCATGCCTGCTAACGATGGACCTTCGTTAGCCCCGTGCTATGCGTGCGCTCGTTAATCCTGACTTGTGCCAGAGCCCTTTAACCCAGAGTGGCGCCGGGACTCTGCACCCAGCCCCGTGTGGGTCTGCGTGCCCAGTGCCTGTAGTAAACAGCTGCAAGATCTGTCTGCAGCCGAGTCAGGTTCCCAAATCTGCTCTGCACCCGCCATGAAGGCAGGGACGAGGAGCACCCGTCTGGGAGAGAGGAGGCAGCAAGAGAGGGGGTAAACTCCCCGCCCAGGTGTTTTGGGGAAGACCGGCGGGTCCCTGCCCAGGAGACGGCACCTTGCCCAGTGCCCGAGGAATGTCCCCCAGCTCCCGGGGTGACCCGCTGGCTCCGAAAATCTAAAGGTCACTCCTGGGCCTGGAAAACAATGGCTTGAGATAGGTGCTATCTGAGCCGGTTGTGGCCGCTGCGTAAGGAGTGTTAGTCAAACAGCAGGCTGAAAAGGCTCATGGGAAGCAATTTAAATATTCCTTCATACAAAAGGCTGTCACATCCTAGCAGGGGCAGGCTGCTGACTGACAGCTTTAGTGCACGAGTATATGTGGATAAGGGAGAGGCTGAATGGGGGGGGAATATCCTGGAGACTAATTTCCGCCCCCTTTATTCTGGGTCCTAACATGTCATTTTTCACAAGCTGCAAGTTTACTGTGGTAACATACCTGGGATGTTTTATCGTATCTTTTCTTTTCCCTCTCAGGTACGTTTTGTTAGAGGTCAGATGTCCACTGAAGTCATTTACCAATACAATAAGTCAACACCTCTAAAATACTAGCCGCTTACCAAGTGAATTCATTCAGTAATTGCTATTTATATAGCGTGATTACTATTTATACAACAATAATACCACTCTCTCCAAGGGATGGCAAGCAGCAACTGCAGTTTTTGTATTAACTTGTCATTAAGCAGGGTAGTCATCTAGAGGCCAGAACAGAGATTCTTGGGACTTTTCCTAGCTCTGCGGCAGGAACGCTATGTCAGGCTTTGGCTGCCTGACGCCCTTTCCTTGCCTCGAGTTTCCACGTATAATAGATGCGTTTAATACATTCTTCACGGGGCATGTGTCAGGCTTCCACTCGTGAAGCACTTTGGGTATTGCACAAGAGGTAAATAAGAGTGGTGTTGATAATGAAAATATGCCATTAATGCATTTCCAATAAAAAAACTACAAGCGGCATTTAATCTGCGATCTGTTATCAATAATTTTGTTACCACAGTTACTGTGGTCTAATAAAAAAAGCACTTTCTCTTCTTTATTGGGTAAGTGCCAAAACGTTTATCCTTTATTCTCTGGCCATTAACCTTTATTCTGTAGCCATTAGCTTAGCCATTTGTGTAACAGTCTGTTGAGTAACATTCAAGTAGGAATTTGTATTCAATCCCTTATATACTCTGAAACAAAAAAAGAACAGCTTCTTATGCCTATGTTATTTATCCGTATTAAATCTTGTTAACTGCTGTATGCTACTGATGATAACTTACAGAAGTGGATTTTTCTTACTGTGAATGATTTTCTGGCATATAAATAAAACTGTAGTTAACCTAGTAATAATTTGAAAACAAATCTTGAAATTGCTAGCTGAAAAACAGATATTTCTCACAACATATGTGCAATTCGTAATAACTACAATTCAGAAGTTTGTCCTTTTTGTGGATCAGTTCCTGCATCACACCTTTACATGAACTCCATCATGCTGAAATAAGCCATGATACTCTCCACCCCTCCATCAAGGGTTGAGGTTTTGGGTCATGAGGTCTGACAGCCCTCCATCCTTTCTTTCTCTCTTACTGGAGGGGAGACAAAAAAAAACCAAACCAAAACAAAGAGAAATAAATAATCAAAATGCTTGCTTTTCTTCGAGGCATTTGCTTGCTAGCTTTCAGCCATTTCTGGCTATCCATCTGAAACTGCTACTTCCCTGTGTAAGTGGCTTTCAGGGCCATGCTTTCTGAGCACATCTTTTAAATGAACTCACCAGCCTTAGTAAGTGGAAAGCAAAGCAGGAGAATGAAACCGTTGATTCCTGCCCATCAGCTGAACGTGGGAGAAATCATGGGTTTCTTATTAGGCCGTAGTATCTCAACCTCACTGAACCCTATTTTTCTGTTTCCATTAGTCTTCTGGCTGGAGAGTGACATTCAGTAAAAGCCTTTCAAGGTCTTCCCATAAACTCTTGCAATGAAGAGGTAGTAGTAGCAGTATTTTTAATGATGGGGAAGGTTGGCTTACCCAGCGTATGCTCTGCTGCTGTACACGTCCTTGAGGCTGATTGGGTCTTTTTGGTCCTGATCAGCCAGCAGTAAATTTTAAGGAATTAGTTTGATGGTTGGAATTTTTTTCTCCTTTCTGCTCATTAGGAACTGGAAGCTGCTCTTCACAGGGATGATGTGGAGTTTATCAGCGACCTGATCGCCTGCCTTCTTCAAGGTTGCTATCAGCGCAGAGACATCACGTGAGTAACCTCGCTCTATGGCTTAAGCGCTTTGCAAGGGGAGCTAATTAACATGGTCGCGGGGATGTTTCACAGCTTTAGAGTGATGACATGGCAGTGATTGGCAGCCACCAGCAATCAAGCCAGATGCTTCACCGAGTGGAAGGGAATTCCAGCTCTTCTTGGGCTGAGTTGTAGGTTTTTAATTTTACAGACCTGTTGTTAAGCAAACTTCTTTATTCAGATCCCATGCAAATCTGTTTGATGCTCTGCTGTAGCACTAGCGCGTACAGTGAACATTCACATCTGCTGTTACGCTCTGCACTCCATTTGGTCAAATTAGTGATATCACAGTGAGCCTTTAAATCATCGCATATGTTTTCAATGTTTTATATGTATTGCATAGAATAAGACTTGCTGCTCTGCAGCCACCTCACTTGCATTGAAGATCCCGTTGCTTTACAGAGGGACAATCGTAATTATTTTCTTGGAAATAAGAGGAGTATTGGAATCGGTTCAGTTGCAGGATGTTGGAAGTGATTTGACACGTTCTCTTGATGTTTTGACATCCAGTGACACTTTGTTAGTGTCCACCAAAGTAGCCTCCCGAAATGAGACATCTGTAGAACATCATTCTTTAGAGGATCACCACTCATGCAGTGAAATGTGCTTCCAGTGATAACAAAGGCTTGTTGCAGTGTGTTTTATTTGTTCTTCTGTGAATCATGTTAATAGCAAAGCATAATTGTGGAGATGAAGACGGCTTGGCAACACTTGCAGTTGCTTAGAAGAGGTGTTAAGCAATCCTGCTCCCTAAGATTCCCCTGTTGTGCAGAGGCTTAGGCTGGCGCATAGGCATAATTGCAGGTGCTTGCATTGAAAGCTCTATTTCTAATTAACTGATTATGTTCAACAAAATTTATATAGTTTATTTTTTTATATTTATCTGCCACTTAAGTAAGTTCTCTTGCATTGCTGGGTTGGCATTCAGCATAAGTGGGTATCAGGACCTGAACTGATATCAGCTGCACTGCATTTACTGTCTCTGAATGAAACTGATCTGATGAGAAGCTTGATTGTAAAGGGACTGCAATTGCGTACACCTCCTTCATCAAAATAGTCACAAAGCAATATAATCTTGCTTATAAACATGCAGCAAGTTTATTTCTACCAGAAAGTAGTGGTTTAAGTGTTTTGCCCACCTTAATCAGCTCAGCCTCGTAGAAGCAGTGGAAGATTTGTCTTTGATAAATTTGATAAATTCAAAAGTCTGAGGATCTCCTCAACTCTCCAGATCTAAGAGTGTCTACTTAGCAGTTGCACCATCTAATTGCCTCACCTTTCTCAATATTTTACCTAACAAAAGTCAGGGATGAATCATGGGTGAGTCGTTAGGCATTGCCAAGTTGTCTGTCTGTCTGGGGAAGGTTACACGTGTACACATGCGTATACACTCGTGCAGTTACTTGACTCGCCTGGCAGCTCAACAACGTGTAGTTATTCCATATGGCGTGAAGGTCCCACTTTGTGCCTGTGTAGATAAAGCCTCGGTTAAGTTTGGGATGCAAAAGCTGCAAGGAGGTAACGTTATTGCAGAAGGAAGAGCTGCTAACCCAACCGTGGTTTTGTGCAGCCTAGTCAGGGTGCATATGTGGCATAGGTAGGTACCTACATAGCTGTTGCTGTGTGTCTGTCCATGTACGAGAGGTGCCATAGGGCACACAGGAGTGTGAAGTCACGTAGTGAAGTCGTGAGAACTTACACATCACCCGAATGGTCGTGCTAGGGAAAGCATGAGGTGCCTGAAGGAGAAAGCAGCTGCACCTTTTCTACAGCACCTCCCGTAGAAGGGGACTACCTCGTGGGCAGGGGAATAACGAGAAAAGTCTTCTCTGCAGAGGCGATGGGGAAAAGAGCACAGCAGGAGCAGTGCGGTGGAAATGGCTGAAGGAATATACCAGGAAAACTGCCTGGAGCCACTGGGATGTTAGGGAGGCGGGCTCTGAAGCTCTGCAGAGGAAGCAATGGGGGAGGCTACCTGGAAATAGAGGGAAAGGTGCTGTATGCAGAGGGATGTCATGAAGGAAGAAGCATTAAGATGTAGTCTAAACATGGAAATCTGTATGTAAATGAGAATAAAAATGATGGCTTGGATACACTTCTTAGAAACAAACTTTCCCCACTGTTTGTTTCACACTTACAAACCAGCCACCGAATGTTTATCCAAAATGAATGTGTGTTTTTAAAGCCTAAAATTCTCCTTGTTCCTTACACATTTATTTCCAACGCCTTTGTTCCCTCTAACCTGAGTTTGAGAGGCATAGGCCTTGGCTGATGCACAGCTTCCCTACTGTATCTAGTTTGTCCCCAGTTAATGGTAAGGAGTTGAGCCTCTAATTGATTTTCTGAGTGCTCAGCGGACGTGCAAATGTAAGAGGCAGAATTTGTGTGGAGTTTAGATTTGGCTTTTCACAATGGGCCAGGACTCCATATTTTTCTGTTGCAGACAGATAGTAGGTATTTGTCTCGCGTGGGAAAAATGAGCAGTTTCACAGACCATCACAATGGCGTTACAGCAGCGATTTCTCCAGTCATTTGTGCTCCGCATCCTTGTGCTGAGGCTGTGAGCTGTTAATATTTAGGCTGCAGACTTTGCTCCCTGTTGCACCTCAGAGGGGAAGGGAGGAGCTTGTTCTCATCCTTGTTCTTGGGCTGGAGCACTGCGGCTCAAGCACAAGATGCTTCATATAACTTCATATAAAACATAGTTTACCTCTCCGAGGGGTTTTGAGGTTTAATTAGTTTTGGATCATGTCTTACCTCTTTGATGGCCAAAATGTTATCTGCCTATGCTTTCTCACAGTCTGTCTGGGAGCAGCTTGTAGTTCTTGTCACATCTGTTTTGATGGCGTGCAGAACTTGCGGCGGAGCTGGGCTGCCTGGCTTTAATCATGCATCATAGAGGGGTATAAAACTGTCACATACCTTTGCTAATTATAATGTGCTCTCAAGTAATTTTGGAAGTGGAACCTAGCTGAGAGCCCTTCTAATGCACAATTTAACATACTCTAGGTTGATTTGCTTATTATTCTTCGAAAAAAAACGAGATTAATACTTTTGTAGGGTTCTGTGATTCTTGGTTTTGAAGTAGGGCAACTTTGCCTTGGTTTTGATATTCTTTGTGACAGACTTTTTAAAAAAAAGAATTACATACAAGAGAGAGACTGTTTTTTACCCTGCTTGGTGGTTAAGGAGTGTTGAATGTCTGGTAACTTAAGAATTTCTTTGAGTTATGGATATCTGTGTTTAACTACAGAGACTACTTAATGGGATGCCACATGATATTCTCCAAATTCTTACTTATCATAACCTATCATAGCTGTTAGGAGCACTCTTCATTGACCTGGTTCTTGCCGTGTTAAGCACTGTAGAAGTACAGAACAAAAAAAACAGTAGTTTGCATTTCTGGCTTCTAGCATCTTTAGCGATGACCCTGTAGCTGTTCTTGCCTGGCACTGGGTGGTTTGAGCACTTGGCCAGGACAGTTTCCCTGTTGCTCTCCTCTTTTTGCTTTGACCCAAAATGCTTTTGTGCCATGATCTGCAGCTTTTGTTGTTTTATAAATAGCCTTCATAGTATTCATATACCATATGTACCATCTAACTACTAACCACATAATAACTAATATCCTTGAAGCTTTTTATATGATCTCTCTGCTCAGTTTTATGCTATAGGCACCGTTTGGTTTGATGCCAGTGAGTTTACCCATACATTTTTCCTGCCTCCAGCTTTTGTGCACAGGCCTTGAAATGCCTATCTTTTCTTTTAATTGTTTCAAAATGCAACTGCCTGGAATGTGGGGAGTGATGAGGGAGAAAACTCATAATAGAATTTGGGGGTTTATTAAAAAAAAAAAAAAAAAATTAAGCAGTTTGGAAAAAATACTGGTGCTTGCTTCAGATTCTCTGTGATATAAATTGGGCAGCTGCATAGTCCCTAGGGGCTGCCACTTTAATTCCAGCAGGAAATGCGATGTGATGACTTGTATCAAGACAGGAAGATCAGAGCTTCAGCTAACGGCAACAGCCACAGCAGGAGCCTTCTGCAGCTGTTTTTAAGTAAGAAGTGATGGTGTGACATGGATGTGCACACTCAACTAAAATAATCCAGAAAAGCTCCCGCTGTTCAGCATTTCTTTGGGTGAAACTCATTCTTCACTGCTCTGTTATTGCATTTTTGCTATTTTTCTAATGTGATGGCATAAAAAGTTTCACTGACTTTATTATATTTCTCTTTGGGAGACGTTTTGTACACTGCTGTTGTCTCTTGAAAAACATTTAATTGCTTTTTCTTATAACATGTTTTATTTTTTATTTTTTCAACATGGACAAAGGTGCCAGAAAGTGAGGAGGAACAAAAACAATATCTCTGCTCTTGCCTATGCCCCATGAGATTTGATTTTTTTTTAATACCCTGGGAGATTGGTCCATCACTGTAGCTGAAACCTATCTAATTGACTCTGTGGCACCACAGACAGCATTTGCTTCCTTAGGAACCTCAATTATTTTTTTTCTTGTTACTTCTTCCCTTAATGCATTGGAATTTTTTTTTCCCAGGTGGATCATCTGTTTTGCGCCCACCTTAAGTTCTTTCTGGATCTGTAAACTAACCTTGGAGTTTTTGGCTTGTAGTTTGCACCTGGTTTGTTCTAATATAAAGGGTAAAGGAGTCCAGGAAGGCTGGACATTCTTCAAGAAGGAAATCTTAAAA
>NW_008795252.1:2438759-2456125 GCF_000699145.1 Aptenodytes forsteri
GGGAACTGGGGTTGTTTAGCCTGGAGAAAAGGAGGCTGAGGGGAGACCTCATCGCTCTCTACAACTACCTGAAAGGAGGTTGTAGCGAGGTGGGAGTCGGTCTCTTCTCCCAAATAACAAGCAATAGGACCGGAGGAAATGGCCTCAAGTTGCGCCAGGGGAGGTTTAGATTGGACGTGAGGAAAAATTTGTTCACCGAAAGGGTTGTCAAGCATTGGAACGGGCTGCCCAGGGAAGTGGTTGAGTCACCATCCCTGGAGGTATTTAAAAGACGTGTAGATGTGCTTAGGGACATGGTTTAGTGGTGGACTTGGCAGTGTTAGGTTAACAGTTGGACGATGATCTTAAAGGTCCTTTCCAACATAAATGATTCTATGATTCTATGACTATGGATAATAAGAGGATATTCCTTAACTCCTCTTCCCTCTCCCGCAATTGTCTTAATTATTTCTCTCATACCCTTAGTGGTGGCATTGAGAAATACTCCCAGTATGGCATTTGAAGAGCTATATTCCCTACTTGTTGAATTGCCAATCAAGAATACTGCCTCTCTTCTGCTTATTTTCTAATGCTTGTTCTGTAATCACTTATTTGAGCTTTCATCAGAAAGAGATAAGGGATAATCTGAAATCTTCTAACCCATCAGGGCAGAATGCCCATTTCCGAGGACTGTGTTTAATAGCTCTGAGTATTTTGCTGCTTCCTTCTGCTTTGTCACTTTTGTCCATCCTTGTCCTTTATTCTGTGTGGACTGTGTCTTAACAGGCTACTTTGGGGGTTACCCCAGGTCTCATGTTTTGGTAGAAGTGCCCTCAATAAAACACTTAACATCTTGAAACTGCCCTTCTGCATGTGACTACGTGAGCTGTGTCCTTTAAGAACTGCTGTATGTTGGTCTGGTCTAGGGGATAAAGTGGCAGGTCAACTGGGATAGCTGGCAAACCAATGCCAAGTTTTCAGTCTCTTGGATACTGTGGTGAGCCGGGCTGCGGGAATAGCTAAGCCAAGGTACTAAGACAATCTGAATGAATCCAACACTTCAGTCCGTGCCATAACATCTGGAGCAGCCAGCCTAAGCTCAGTCGCAGCAGACCTGGGGACCACCACCTTTTGGAAAGAGTTTTAACAGCCGGCTCTTGCAGCTGTGCCAGTGACCTTGATTATAACAACTGTTTCAATGGCCCGGCCACAAAGCACCTCACTAACTCAGAATCATATTCATGAATGCCAAGTGAATATCAACAAGATCAGCATTATTTACAGTCTGACTTTTAACAAGTGCTGCCTTGCATACATCATGGAGATTGGTGGATGGCCTCTGGAATCGACCCAGTATCATCAGCGCAGGAGATACCGTGAGGGGGCAAGGGAGATGAAGTGGCTACGTTGCTCGTCTTGAATCTAATATTAATATTTATTATAATAATAGCCAAGCCATGCAAGGTGAGCCTTTTAAAGGGTAAAAAGTGAAAATGAGGCAGCTGGCAGGTGTTGGGAAAGGAAGGATGAGATTACAGCAGTAAAATAACACGGTCATTCAGAGATTAATGAGTAGCACAGTGGAATAAAATTATAGAGTTCAAGTATAAATAAAGCTGAGTAAATGTCTTTGATTCTCAGATGGATAAAATGAATCTTTAAAGAAGAGTTTGAAGAAAAGTTGGTAGCACATTCTGGAAGTACTGTTCCATAGGTGTGGTGGAGAATAAGGAATGAAAATGGTGGAAGAAAAAGAGACCGTGAAAGCTGTGCTGTTATTGTCAGGGCAGATGGATGAGAGGCAAATAGAAGGAAGAAGACAAAGAGTGATGGAGAGAGAGGGACAGGATGTGGAAGTTCTCTCCACGTGAAGCCTTTGCCCTCACTTTTGAGACTTGCATTTCAAGATAGTGATGCTCCAAACCATCGGTCCAGGATTTTTGCTCCAGTACGGTTGGTTTTGCAGGCCACCTCCCGGCACCTCAGCCAGGTTCAGAAACCGATCTTTAGTCCAAGGGTGAATATTGGAGAAGTTCTGAAATTATTTACTTGGAGCCTTTTAGCCCCAGTGAGCTTGATGAACGGCTGGGGCAGCTGCTGGCCAGTTGCTAAGCCACTACGATGATTTGGTGTGTCATGTCAGTCTCTGTTCTAAGTCACCTATACTTTTAATTTTTCTCTCATTTTACCTTCCATCCTTCGTCAGTTTCTTTCTGGCTCAACCAGTGTAGTGGTTTAAGCTTTAGAGAAAAGAAGAGGAAAACCCTGTTCTGAAATGAATCCCAAAAGGGACTTCTTTAGGACCCATTTATTTATCTGTAAAAACTTGGTTTTATCCATTGTCCCCAGAAACTTGTAATATGTGGGGCTCGTTCTAAGTAATGAATTTGACAAGCTTGTTTGCTTCAAGGCAACCCCACGCTAGGTATTTTTTGCCTCAGAAGAGACTCTCTTCTCCCACATCAAGCATATTTTTCTATGAGCAGCATGGCACATAAGGGTTTGTTTCATATGGATTTGTGCCATAATACACGCATGTGTCCTATTTCCCCATCATCATCAAGACAATAACTCTAGCTTCTTCCCCACAGTGCTCGTCATCACTGTAATACCCTAAGGTCCTCTCCACAGCCCCTAAACAATCGGAAGAGCTTATGGCGCAGCAATACTGTTGTGTTTCCTTATGGCTATGAATTGGGAGCATGCTTTCTGTTGATGGGCACTAGGAATGAACAATGCAGCATTAAGCTGGCTTCACTTGTTCTTCAAGGATCCAGGAATGAATAGTAAGTAATGATCCTCTTCCAGTCTGAATGCGGGGCACAGTGAGCCTCATTCCTATTTGTTCTTTCAGAATATAGGAGATGTATTTGGGTCTTTTGTAAGTTAATCAGCTCCAACTCCCAAGGGCTGATCTGCTCTTCAGAAAGAATGTCACCATCAAGTAACAGTAGTAGAAAGAAGAAAGCACGTGGATGAAAATTGGCAAGCGTGGATTGAAGCCTGGTTAGGCGCAGGTGAAGGTAATTGATGGGAGAGGTGAAATGCCATCGCAGACCAACCAAAGCACTTGCTGTCTTACCAGGTCAGTTCACAAGGTGAAAGTTGGGCTCTAGGTACATTCCTTTATTCTGGACCATCCAGAAAGCTGTGTTCATCCCTCCTGAGATAGAGACTACTACGGCTTGATCTTCATTTCATCACGTCTGGAGTGGCTTGTTGTTGGGCATACACTGTGTGGTTGGTTGTCAAGGTCACACAGAATAAGACACAAAACAAGGGGGATAAAAACTCCATGCCTTAAGAGTCGAAGTGTGCACATGGAGGCAGTGTGTGGCAAGAGCAGAGCACGCAGCAGCAGTTCTCACACTCTCTCGCTGTGTCTGTGTGGCCGTCGAGATCCCTCCCTTAAGGACTGCAGTCAGTGCAGTGATCAGCCTGTCTTTTCCAGGTCAGATCAGTATATGCTGGCTATACACCCAGCATGCATGAACCAAAGTCTCCCTTAGCAGAACCCTTCAAAGCAGTAGCTGGCAGCCCGTGTCTTACCAGGCTTCTCACCCCACACCAGTGTTACCCAAATCCACCCCCGCACTGATTGACAGAGTTGGCTTCCCCCAAGGTACTTGTTTCCCTCTTGAGCACCCAGATCCTTCTCTCTCCCTTTTTATTGTATCTAACAACCTGTAACTAGTTCTTGGGTTAGTTAATAAATAGTTCTAACACTAGTTCTTTTTGTTTTCCTTTTTGATCCTTCAAGAGATTGCCTTTTGTTATTCAAAGCCGAAGGTACTTGACACAGAAGCAACGCAGAAGCCCCCAGGCTTCAAATGCTGTTTTGGCTGTGGGATCGTTATGCCTATAAGTGATTCCCATCCTCAGTGTCTGATAAGCCTTGGGGAAGAATTGGGCAGAGAAGAATGCAGCACTCCGAATTCCTGAGGGGTGCTGAGAGGCATCCATCCATGCTGGGACTGGAGGAGTTTCACCTGCTGATCAGGGCCTTTTAGGATCAGCATTTCACCCTGCCTAGGGACCCTCCTGCCTTTGTCTGACTTCCTTTACAAGGCTGACAAAAATCTGGCCTCCTATCTGGGGGGGGGGGGGAAGGTACCTCCCTTTGTTAAGTTGTGCTCAGAAATGTCCAGGTCAGACGGTTTTGTTTTGAGGCCCACGAACTGCTCCTCCAGCTCTAAAACTGACCCTGGGAACTGCTGTGTCTCAGATTTATTACCTCGAGAGCATGTGCTCTGAGGAGAACCTACATTCTTTGTTTTTCCATTGCATCCAAAAAGTGACATAATTTACTGATACCATTAAGTCTGTCAGTGCCATCAAGCCTGCTGCCTGCTGATGTGCCTGTAAAGTCTCCAGTTCAGCATCAGTATTGCTTAATCTTCTCTTGGTGATCTTATGCTTCACCAGGAGACCAGCTGTGCCCTGAGGATCAGTGCATTCTTCCTTCAGCTGGCTGTCTTACTTTGCACCTCTGTCTTGTGTACTGGTATCACCAACCTCGGTACTGATCGTCATGACATCTCATCACTGTTATCTTTCTGTCCTTCAGTACCAGCCTACACTCCAGTGCCTTCAGTACACACCCTGGTGTTGGCTCTGAGACTCAGGACCTCTCATGTGCCTCCTGCCATTCTGCCTTTGCCAGTGATGTCTGTTACTTCTTTTCTGATTTTGAGCCTGACAGAAAACTCTGCACTTCAGGGTCTCAGGAGATACTTACCACTTTATCTGAGTATACTGTCAGGGAAAAATTAGTGTTCCCAGTCTAGCTGCCGTGATAGATCTCGTTGGATAGGGGATCATTGGGCTCCGGCTCTCCTCAGCTCTCCGACTCTGTTCACTAGCATGCCAGGGAATTCATTGCTTAATGAAAGCCATTTTCCCTGGCCCTTCCACAGCCAAGATCAATGTCGTCACATGGTGAGAGATGACATACACTTAGACATCTCCCTTGTATCCTCCCACAGTATCACATGCCAGCTTGACACCAAACTTTCTCCAGGCATGACAGACATTTTCAGTTCTGTCATTAATTTATCTTAGGTGCTTGGGGTGAGATAACTTCTTTCCTTGGTCCTTTCCACCTTGAACATAATGTGTGATGGGCATCAGCACTGGTACCACCCTGTTCTAGTACCAGCTCTGCCTCCCTTTCTGAGTAAAGCTTCGGTAACTGATACTGCCTCTTTCTTGGGCTTCCTCGGCTCAACAGATTGATTCCTCAAGGCAGAAAAAGAGCGGCTGACACTGCTGGCGACACGCATCTTGTCTCTTCTATGACTGATGGACTGTCCAGTGCAAGCCCTGATAAAGAAGCAGAAACCACTTATTGCTTGATGGACACTCAAGTCTTCTTCCCATTCAGACAGGCAGGATATCTGACAGACCGTCTTACCAGGAGTTTTCTGCAGGTTCTTATATATTTCCAGATGCACAGTATTTTACAATTTCAGCCATAATCTCAGGGAACTGAGGTCTGTATTTTTAGGCAAGAAGAGAAAACGTAGCTGCAATTCCATCTGCTTTCCTCCATGCTGGAGCTGTGGTGCATGTTTCAACACAATGGTAGGTAGGAAAATGCATGTTAGTGGCTGATTACAGAGCTGGTTTCCTCTTGGAGTTTAAACTTCCCCTTGCTGCTTTCATGGGTTGTACATCACACTGAATGCAACTGATTTGTTATTGCACCCTTTGACTAATGGTTTCAGGGTAGTATCTTAAAGGTAAAATTGAATAAATGGTGAAGTACAGAGTATCTGTGGGGTTAGTATGCTGGCAAAGCTGGGCAGGTGTGTTTAAACACACCTTTGGTGTGAACATGGTCATCCTGAGTCAAACCCAACAATACCCATGGAAAACAGCATAATCATACTTAATTAATTGTATTTATGCAGTTACAATTAAGGAAGAAGACAATTTTTTAAAACTGTCTCAAATCGTCTCTTCTTTGTATTCATGCAAGGTAAATAATCCTTTCTGTTCATCTGTTGCTACCTTAATTCATGTTTTCACAAATATATATGGCAATACTGTTTGCTTACCACAGTGATGTTTCAGGATCTTTTAGCAGAATTATTTTTCCCCCTGTTTAATCCAGTTATCCAACCCATTGATTTGTCATTATCAGTTTTCACTCAGATTGCGGCCTTAGTAGTGGGGGAGGGGGTTCCTTCTTCTCTGTCCATACCACTACCCCAAAACCCTGTATGCATTGAGAGCACAAGTCTTCACTTCATGGAGACTCTGCAGAGACTCACTGACTTTGAGAGAAAGGTTGAGCTGGCATTGAAAAACAAACTGGTAGTCATGACATTTTAAGTTTTATTTTAATCCCATGAATATTCTCTGAATCTGTCTGGGCAGCATACACATCCTCCTGCTCATCCTCTTTGACCCCAGGACTTTCTCTTCCTTTGGTACCATATGCCTTCAGCTGTTGTTTGGGATGTTTCTGGCTGCTCTGGTTTTATTGCTGCTCGTATTCTTATTTCTTCTTTTCCCTAATCAAACAACACAAACACGCAAGCAGCCCTTGCTCCTATCTAAAAATCAAATGCAGGCCCCCGCACCCAGTGTGCATCTAGTTAACCATATGTGTCTTCCTCATCCTCCAAGTCCTACATAATCCACCAGGCTTGGCAAATCCAACCCCTCTTTCCTCCAATGCTTCGCATCTTCACACCAATTGCTTTCTTTCTCTGGCTTACTTGGCCAAATAGGCTGCTGGTCTCTTGAGACGGGGAGATGGATGCTGGGCATCTGCTCGCTTCTTCCTGGTATTGTGATGGGGAGGGAGAGGGGGAGCAACAGAGAGGCAGATACGGGCAGTAAGGAGCAGCTGGGTGTAGGTGGAAGAAGGGCCATCAGCGCCTTCAGATTGTGTTTCCTTCACCAAAAATCACTTTCACCTTCTCACACGGCAGGAGAAGCAACAACATGCCTCTTTGTTGCCTCCCTGTGCCTTGAGGTGTTAGAGGTAGGACAACCGCACAAAACGCTTGTGGCCCCTCCTGCTGATCCTGGGGATGGTGACGAAAATAGAGCAGCCCTGGCTCACAGAAGGGTGCTTGGAGCTCCTGCAAGCAGGGAGACGGAAAATGACAGGACAGTTCAAAGTAACAGGTATGTGTGATTTCTCCTGCCGGTGCTGCCTTTCTCTCACACAGCCCAATTAACAGGGGTCACAGAGCACTGATTAGCTGCCTTGGCGTTTTGTGAACATAAAGCAGTGAAAAATCCAGGGTGAATGGGGGAGAGAAGATCAAATAGACACTTATCTCAGCACTCTTGCCTGTCCCCGGCATTTGCCAGCCTAAGGGAAGAGCCTTTTCAGAACAGGCCAACGCGGGACTGTGCTATATCTGCGCCGATATCTCTGCTGCTTTTCTGCCTTCTCTCAGCGAAATAACAAACAAGTCACTCCCAGCGGCTGTGTCATGCATAGCGTGGTTGCTAGATAAAAGCAGAATCACAGGAGAAGCGTGGACCACAGGCAGCTGGGGAAGATCAGAGCATGCCCTTTTGCCACACTGGTGTGTGAGATGAGTTCAGTTCCTACATCTGGCGTCTCCTTTTGGAGGGGTGGACATGCTGTCTCCTGTCCCTCGTGTGAGGGAAAAGGGGTGGAAGGCAGCACATATCAGCTCACAGTATGTAAAAGGGCATCTCCATCTAATTCAGGAGTTGGTGAGTGTGGTCTAGTAGTGCTAAAGAGCCCAAGCTGGAAACTTCCTTGGTTGCTCAGTTTTTCTGCCATGACTGGGGGGAGAAGTCTGCACGAGCAGACCTGGAACCTCCCTGAAGGGTGGGCAGTTGTGGTGACCTTGTGGCTTCCCCTTCTTCCTTCGTGCTCCCCTTTTTTGGGGGAAGCAAAGCGACGCTCCCACTTCAGCTGTCATACCCAGGTTAAGTGGCTGCACTTGCTTCTGTCAAGCCAGCACATGCTCCTGTGGTGTGATCCCTTATTAGACTAGACAGCCCACATCAGCTCTCCATTCTCTCTGCCTCCCTGGAGACACTGCCTCGCTCCATAGCTGTTCCTATTCTGCTTCTCTGTGGGGTACAGCATATCTGCCAGCTCCCCTTCCAGCTTCCCCAGTTTTTATTGTATGGAAGATCACTTGAGGTAAGATGGAGGAAGACAAGGAGCAGAAGTGGGGTATTCTTAGCTGCTGACAACCTTGGTTTTTCTTAGCTGACTTTTTCCCTCTCCTAAACATGAACAGTTTAGGAGTTCAGCTGGGAAGGCAGTGGATTCTTTGGCATTCAACCACGTAAATTAGATTTCCTTAGCAAGATCGAGCAGCCCTTCTGCTGGAGAACCTCCTGTCCTAACTGTATTATCATGTTGGAGGAAAGGTCCAGAACCCTGATGTCTTCTCTAAGCATCTCTTCAGCATATTCTTGGGGGCGGTCTCAGTGCCACATTTGAGCTCTGGAAGCAAGTTATGGGGTGGACAAGTGAGGGGCAGGGAACAGGAATTGCTAGGGTGCTGAATTTACTCTGCTGTCCTCTACTTGTGTGGAAAACTTGGGAGTATCTTTCATGGATGTGGAAACCTCTGATAACTCATGTTTCAGACTGCCAAGTCCAGGAGTTAGACCAGATTGCTCTAGGGAAGAGCTGCTGCTACTTAACGTTAGCTAACCAGCTATTTTTTTGTCCTTATGGTTTGAAACAAAACCACGATTGTAATGTAGAAAGTTCAGCAAGGGTGAAGACAAAGGTCACTGTATGTAGAGCTCAGTGCAATCCACACTGATTCTTCAAGGGTCTTTCTCCTCTTTCACTGACAAGGTCCTGAATGGCCACACAGGTAAGCCACAGAATTACTCGAGGTTTGGGCAGCGTCTGCATTCAGAAAACTAGTTCTAGCTAGAAGTGGAGGACAAGAGGCAGGCCTGTACATGCCTTGTAATCGTCTTGTACTCCAACAATCTCTGCTGTCTTTCCGACTCTGGGAGGAGAAACTTCGCTCTGGAACCTTGATAAGCCCAGTTTAATTTTTTGTCCCCCTATTTTGTGATCTCATTCAGGGTCCATTAATGTAAGCTGTCCTCCTTTTGTTGACAGCCCCTTGTAGGCCAGCTGGTCTTCTCCAGGCATGATCAAAAGAGGGCACTGAAAAGCAGGATGAGCCTGGGTGTTTGTTTCCTCCACCACAAGGGCTCTGCCAGGATTGGACCTTGCTGAGGTCTGTCACCAGTTTGGTGTGGCCAGGAGTTATTGCTTCCCTCGAAACTGTCACTGGCTGGAATTTGTGAAGTCTGTCCCCACCAGTGGTGCAGGACAGTGGTGCAACCAGTGGCACTGCTAGCTGAATTGGAAACAAAATGTGGATATTAAAGCTTAAGGTCATGATTCCTGGATCTCCAGTTCCTCGGTCATTTTGCTCTGCTTCAGTGAAGTGTTTTGAAGAGAGGCCCTTCAAGGAGCTTGTTGCCCTTGAGCCGCTGCCAGTCTGATTGCCCTGATGACAAGTTGGCCCATGGTCTGAGGAATACTTGCTTTCTGTTGGCTTGCACACCTTCTGAGTGAGCCGCACACAGAAGGCTTGGAAGGAAATGGGGAATATACCTATCCAACCCTTTTCTCCCTAGAAGGATGGGGTAGTATCTTTTTTTCCCCTGCATCATGCCTGACTTAGTTTCTCAGTAGGGTAAATTGTTTGAAGGTAAAGTACAAGCTGGTCCATAAGGCTTCCTCCCCCACCTCAGCTAAGAAAGCTCATTAATACAGTAAAAAAAAATGTCTCCATTGTTACATGAGAGCTCAAGGTCAGGCTGGTAGTAGTAACTCATATTGCTTCTAAGGTCAGCCTAAGCTTTCTCTTTCTGACAAGCTACGATAGATTGATCATGGGGGCCCTTACATTATTTTTTTCTTCTGAAATAGGCTTTGCTTCTCCTGACCCTGTTAATGATGTTTGACTGAGGTCATCCCAGCAAACCCTGAATCCTTCCCATTACCTTCTAGAGGGCTTGCCTTTGTGCCAAAGCATTGTACGCTTGTTAAGAATTAAGCTTTCCTGATCTCTGCTGTAGCAAAGAAGCTGTCTTCATTGGAGAGGGGAGAAATATCTTGAATGCCATCTGTCAGTTAACGCTCTCATTAACACCTGAGTGACTCCCAACACCAAGCTGGTGCCTTTTTGCCAATTCAGAACTTAAAAGGTGCCAGCCCATAAGGTGAAATATTTTCAGTCCATAAAATTAATTCCATGATAAAACGCCTGTTCTGATAAGAACTTGATTTTTTTTGTTGTTGTTTCTTTTAACTAGAGACATCACAGAGGCAAAAGCGGTTCTCTTGTGTGCTGTGAATTAGATGCCCAAGAAGTCTTTTTTCATTTATTACTGAGAACCTTGTAAAAGCACCACTTGTGCTGGGTGGCTGAGGGAATCCAAGTTTTTTCAGCTTTTAAAGCTTTTACCAGACAGAAGTGTCGCCTCTATGATTTTTCTTACTGGCTAACTCTGTAAAAGGAACTATGGGAGTAATTCTATTCCTGTTTAAATAGTCTTTGAGGGAAAGGCTGAGCTCTCCCAGTCATGTTTTCCATGTTCCTCCCACATACTACTCTTGTGCAGGAGGTGGAGGAGGTCTATTGTTGTTCCTGCTCTCTGTCGTCCTCTGGTTTTGTCAGGGTTCTTGGTTTTAATCTCAAATACAGAACAATATACTGTCTGGGATAAGACATAGGTCACGCTTGCCATTTTCCCAGCAGTTTTAGCTCAAGAGCGTTCCAGTATTTACTCTTCCGTTGCATTTTGTAAATTAAATGAAACAAGAGACTTAAAACACTGTCAACATGATAGATATTCTAGCTAGTAGGTCCAGGCAATTATTTGGAATCTGAACTTTCAGAAGGCTTATCTGTGTGTGCCAGCAGTATGTGAGCATCGTTGAGAGATTTTTGCCTCCAATATTTCCAACTCCTTACCCTAATGTTTCTTTTAATCCAATATTTACTCCCACAGGGTTGGGGTTTTTTTGGGGGGGGGAGTTAGGGGTTTTTTTGAAGGGAGTGGAGAGGGAGGGGGCTTGTAACAAAATTGGCAGCAATAGACCAGATAGGGAAGTGTGCTGTGACAGTAATTCCACACTCAGGCCATGGCACCCTGCCTGCGGGAAGTGCAGATTGACACGGGGACTCTCTTACTGAATCACTGTTTGGTTTTGCTTTTGTTTTTTTGGCTTGATTTTGTTTACAGTTTCCCAGCCAAGATTTGATTTACTTTGGAGACTTTAAAACTAAAAGCACAAGTCACTCTGCTTCCTCTGGGCACGAGGATAAAAAAAAATTACTGTTTGTGTGTGTGTGCGTACACATAATTCCAGCCCCGACAGTGCTGGGTTTGCCCAGAATGCATTTCACATTGAGTTTCCCCTACAGGGTGTCTGTGGGGCTGGGGTCTGTAGGTGCAGCTGGCCCCTCCCAAGCGTGCACACCAGAAGCTCCGACCAAATTTTTCCATGTAACCTGTCAACCCTGCAAAATTTTCACTCTCTCTTCCAGAGGTCTCCAAAGGAGCCCCTCCAGAAAGCTGGGCACGGTGACGAGCAGCAGGATGGGGGCTTGCTCCACGCGCTGGCCAAGCTTCTTTTTCCGACAACAGTGTGGCCCCGTGCATTAAAACCCTGGGCGATGGGAAGGGTGCGTCTTCTGCGAGCGGGGAAAGCCACCACGGAGGCAGACTGCCGAACTGGGATTGCCAGGCAGGGGGAGGAGTCCTCAGCTCCCCTCTCCTGGAGCACAGAGAAACCTCCCTCTTCGGGAGGCAGCCGGGCGGCAGATGGCCGGGCTGCGGCCCTGAGCTCTCGGGGGGGTGTATCATTTCTCTGACTGTTCTGGACGCTGATACCCATGTTGGGGAGGAGCCCCTCCTTCGACTTGCTCCCGTCTTCTTTATGCCCTGATTCTTTTGCAGCTGCTACTAAAGATCACAGGCAACTTGAGCTGCAACCTCACTGGTACTCTTGTGGATTGTCTGCTGTTATTCCTCCCCTTCGACACTGAGGTGCTAGGTTGCGTCCTTCCCTGGGCCCCAGATTTCCCTTTGCATATGTAGAGGTCTGCCATGTATGATTAAAACTTTCAACCACAGGTGCGATTCAGCTTTGACCTCCTTTCTAATCATTGCAAAAAAAGGTAGGGACCTCTGACAACGACCCTGTGGTTTCAGAGCACAGCCAGGGACGAGACTAAGAATTGCATTGGGCTCACGAGAAATCACCTGCCTCCATTTGGGATGTATGACATAGATATGCAGGTACTATTCCACCTCTTCCCCACTACAGCTATCCAAATTGCTTTGCACATCGAGTGGCAACTGCAAAGTAAGGGATGTTGTGGCAAGCGCGGGAAACTTTGTCTGAGTTTTCTGAAATATTAATGGTGCTAGTGAAGTTGGGATGGGGAGAAAGACAGTCGGTGGAAGGGTGAGGTTTTACAGTTACAGAGTACTCTAAGGTAACTTTTCTGACCTCTTGTAGGTGATTTCTGTAATAGTTTTCCTTGGTTAATGAGCTACATGGAAGATGCTTTCGCTGTATGGCAGGGGGAGGTAGAAGTGGTTGAGATACGGTGACAAGCATTGGGGCCCATGGTCTCACACTTTTTAAAAAGTTGTTTCTAGGAGCCCCAATTTACTTTCAGGGGAGAGTCGATTTTTCTTTGGATATGTGCCCTGAAACAGAATGTGTCCATGTACCGGTCCGTTCTCCTTGGGAATACTCCGATTTGTAGAGAAAAGGACATTGCTGACTTAACATCGCCTCTGTTGGTCAAGTGTTGTTACAAGTCTCAGTGATGCTGAGAACCTCAAGAGAAGAGCTACACCTGTCTCCTTATCTCAGTGATCTTCTTCCTGCCTTCTTCCTACCTACAAAAGGGTTTTTGGAGGTTCTCAGCTGCAGCAGAGACTCTGTAGGACTTGCCACACCTGCAGGTGTATCACTGTCCTATTTGTGAGCTTGAAAAAAGGCTATTTGACAGGCTGCATCCAGGTCATTCCACTCCTGGACCCTGTCTGTCTGATTCTTGGTTTTGAATTTTATGGATAATGCTAAACAATTAGTCCCGAGCATTTCTGCTTTGCCACGGGGAAGAACCCCAAGGACAGAGTTCTCACAGATTGCTGTGCTCCCTGCAGTTTTCTTCTCCAAACCAGGCGGGCTGTTTCAGAAACCTTTTTCAAAGGGAAATTTAATAGAGACAGGCTAAGTGAGACTAACCATAGGTGTGGCAGACGGGTTGAAGGCGAGCACCCCACATTTGTCTGGAGAAAAGAGGCCAGCCCCCATGAAGAGGGAAATTATAAATTGGGTAAGATTGAGAGTGATTGGGAATGCCTTGAGACATCTGGTTCCCATCTCTGGTTCTCATTTCTATCCTTATTCAAAGCGACAAATGCACAGTAGCTGTCTTTGAAAATTGATGGGGGTAGGAACTCGAAGTACTCTTGAGAACAGAGCTTGTAATGTATCAGACACTGGGTGGATGGCGGAAATTTCTAGTGTTAGCCACTTATGTGAAAGTCAAACTCAAACCAAATTGGTTAAGTCAACAGAGCCAGTCCCCAGGGGGAATGAGAGTTACATAGGCAAAGATTTCAGATGATCTTCTGGAATTGAGGGGCTTCCTGGATCAGTTTTCTTTGAGAGCAGCCAAAATGGTAGAGCAAGATAAGTGTACACATGCAAGCAGTAAAAGTATCTGTCTGATCCATGCCTTTCCCCTTTTTTTTGGTAGAAAAAAATTTACCCAGAAAAATAGGAGCAGATAAAGTCCTGCTACTTTTGTTGCTTCTTCCTGGCATCCCATGTCACCGACTAGTTTTTCAGGATCCTAGGGAAACTGTTTTTTCAGTCAATTTTACTGGAAATAGCCAGAGCCTCTGTATCAGATCTCATGAAATAATCTTCTGCCTTGAGCTCTGACGGAGTTGAACAACTGAACTCAGGGGGCTGAAACTCGGATGCTCTCTGAGAGCTTACAGTCATTCCTCTTCTACGACAGACTAAGCATCCAAATACAGGTGTTGCTTTCCTGCTTTCAGGAAAAGATATTCTCGTCACTGTTTCTGTTCTTGAAAGCTAGAGTCAGATCTGTCTTTCTTTTTTTTTTTGTTTTAATCCGATGGCTTCAGTAAATATCTAATATTTAAGCTGTGTGTGATCAAATAGCACTCTTAAAAAGGTCTATAAAGATAATCTAGTATCACGCTTTTTACCAAGTTGAAGTCCTTGGTGGAAGTTGGATTGGGTCTTGAGGCTTATGAGGAAGGCACTGTGGGAATGCACAGATACTTCAGGTAGGTGTACTGTGCACTGAATATTTCATTTAAAAAAAGGATAGTTGCTGTAGTTTTTACCCTAAAATTAGTACTTGAGACAACACAGAAATAATTTCATGGAACAGTCCTCCTTTATTGTGTTGACTGAACTTGGTGAGTGCAGGGGACTGTTTCAAGTTGCATTTGTTTGATTGCTGATATTAGTGGGGCAAAACAATGACACTTGGAAATACCGATGCTTTGCTTGTGTCATGCAGAAAAGAGCAAACTCCAGGCTGCAGAAGGCACTAGATCCAGGTACATTAAAGCACCTGTTGTTAAATACAACCAGAGAGCTGGTAAAACTCATCCGGTGAGAGGAGTTATCTCTGGGAGGTCAGCTTGCACTTGACGTCAGAAAGAAGCAGGCTGGTGGGGAGTGACCTGCAGGGTGATAGCATCAACTTCTCTCCATTCAAGGAGGAAGGGGAACGCTGCCAGGTGGACATGGCTTGAGGAATCATGTGGCATCTGTTCCTTCGTTCTTGCAGTCGCCATCCAGTCATGGTCCTTGCAAAGAAGTCCAGTCTTTACCAAATGTGTGAAGCCCCCTGTCTAATAGCTAACTTCTTGTTGACTTTTAATAATCTTATTCCAGTTGGATCGCGTTCCTCTATCTCTTTGTTCAAAAATAATAGCTTTTGTAGTAGTTAGCAATTTCTCAGGCAAATGCAATTCTGTAGCGTTGGCACGGTTCCATAATCATATAGAGTAATCCATTTGTGCCAAAAACCTATCAAGTTGAGCTGCCTTTTTGAGAGCTGGTGGGAATGTGTACCCAGTGGTGTTCTTGCTGGCATATGGACTTCCCGTGTGTGCAAGAATGGCTGGGTCACGGGGGGGTCCGCCTTTGCTGTGCTCAGGGTACACAACTCGAGCAGGCTGAGAGAGCCTGGCAAGTCTCAGGACTCAAAGTGATATGGACAGATCTTAAAGTTTTATATTTAGGGACACGCGGCCTCACCAGCCCTTTTTCATTCCCTCCCCTGAAATTTTCAGCAGTCAGAATAAGGACTTAAGTCTCCTTAAAATATAGAAAGGAGTTCTTTTAGCCTTAAGCTCCATCAGCAGTCTAATGTGTGTCAGATGGGGACATTTACCCTCAATGCCAGATGTGTGTTTCCTTGGGTTATATGGTGAACTGCTGGCAACGAAAGGGGGACTTAATGTGGCCCAGCTAGCAAATGAGAAAGATCATTTTAGTAGCAGTGTTTATGAAGAGCTCGAGTGTTCAGCTTGATCATCTGGGAGACTAGAGAGGAGGGAGTCCTCTGGGCTGAACCCTGTTTGGGAGATACGCTCATGTTGGGAATGAGCCTTGTTGTGTGGCAAGTTCCAAGCTGCGTGCGTTAACCGGGCTGTGCAGATGTCCCGCCAGAGCCACTGGTGGAGGAACAGGCAGAAAGTGGCAGCACCTCTTGGGGATGGAGGGAGAGGAGAATGGGGGCCACAACAGGAGTATGGGAAGCATACAGCAGCAAAGCGAGGAGGAGACGATCAGTTATGGGAAGTTTCAAGCCACTGAACCAGGGCATGGAAAGCTACTTAAGAGGCAGAGAGGGGAGCAGGGCTTGGCAATGGCAGATGTGAGGAGCAAATGGAAAGCTGAAGAAGAGGGTCTCCGCATGAAATGGGGAGAGGCGGAAGGGGATCAGACTCATCAGCTTCATTGCATCCTATTTTAGTAAAGGGTTGATGTTGGTGCTAGCACAAGGCACTGCCCGTTGGGATAGAAAGGGGATGAGGCTGAGTTAGCATCATATTTAGCTTGTTCTTCCAGCTTGGAAAGAAATAACAGTAATGCAGACTCCTGTAAGCTGTATGTGTATAATGTGAAATCCCATGGTGTTGCAATGAGATTGCTGTGTTTTGGGAACCCGAGTCACAAAGCTGCACCTAACCACGGCTGTCGTGGGGCACGGTTTTCCTTCAAGTGTTAGCTGTCTCTGTGTTGTGTTTGTTCGAGTTCCTTGGTTGCGCCGGGTGTTTCTGGCTTGGTGAACTACAGTGAGTGTGTGGGACTTGTTTCCTTGGTTAGATCCCAGACGTTTCACAGCTACCTGGAGGACATCATCAACTATCGCTGGGAGCTGGAGGAAGGGAAACCCAACCCCCTGCGGGAGTCCACCTTCCAGGAGCTGCCCCTGCGCACCCGGGTCGAGATCCTGCACCGCCTCTGTGACTACCGCCTTGATGCAGATGACGTCTTCGACCTCCTCAAGGTGCTTTGGGCAGCAGGGAAGGGGGAAACGGTGCGGCCACAGGAGCTGGGCCGGATCAGTGAATCTTCCTGGGAAGAGAAGGGTTGATGCCATTAAGTGTATTTTAAGGCCAGGTAGTCGGTGGCGGTGCAATGGGTCGGCAGTTCCCCATCCCCTCCCCTGCCTTGCAGAGGACCCAAGGCAAGCACGCAAGATGGCTCTTGGGGCCCTTGTCCTGCGCGGATGTATTCATAACGCAGGAGTCACTAAGTAAATTGGCTTCATTGGCTACTCTTCCTGCAAAGAGTGAATTTGGAGATGCTCCAACTGTAATGGCAGGCCTGTGAGAGCCGAGACTGCCTTGCTGAGGGATGGTGTGAGATGAAAGGATGGGGCTGAAGTGTACTGGGGGAGCTGGGGGAAGGGTGGTGGCAAGGAGGGGGGAGGGAGCTTCTCAGGGCTGTCCGTGACTGTCACCAGCACTAATTAGACCTTCCCTGTCAGGAGCACCAGAGATGAAATGTTAAAACGAGAGAGGCCATTCAAATTAGAGATGCCAATCTAAATCCCTCCCTGGACAGAGAAGGAAGGTCGCCTTCCCCCTGGAGTAACATTTTCCCAGCTCAGCCCGGAGGAGCAGCTGTACTGCTGCTGTGGCATGGTGGGAGGGGAGGAGGGAGGGAGGTGTTTGCGGAGGGGTGTCATCATGTTTTGTGTGACAATGTGGCCGCTTTTCAACTTGTCACCGTCTGGCGGGGGGCTCCCGGTGGGTGCAGGGCTTGGACGCCGACAGCCTCCGCGTGGAGCCGCTGGGCGAGGACAGCAGCGGTG
>NW_008795252.1:2456400-2477988 GCF_000699145.1 Aptenodytes forsteri
GTGTGGGGCGAGACTGGAGTTGCCAAGCAGACTGCGAGCTGCCCCGTGTCACGCATTGTGTCGGAGCCAGCCTGCAGCCTTTGTGGCACCAGGAGAGCCTGCTGTGGGAGCGATGCTGCCTGCCCCACCGCATTCCTCCCCGTCTGCCCCGCACCGTGCCGGCGGCTCCCAGATCAGGCTCCCAGCGAGTGGGAATCCCTCCTCTCCTCCCCTCCCCGTCCCATTGCTGCTCGATTTAATCCCTCCTTTGGTTGGGTTCCTAGCAGCTGTTCCGATTTCCCTGCCCTTCTCCCATCCTGCCAGCCGCAGTTCCCTTGCTCAGCAGATATTTCATGGTGGTTTTGCCATTTTGCAGGGGATGCGGGGGGCAGACAAATACCCCAAATGTTCCTGGGAAAACGGGCAAGAGACGAGGGCGACCACCAAAGCGGAAAAAACTACTGGAAGAAAATTTGCTGAGGTATGGAAAGGTTGTTCCTGCAATAGACGTAAAATGCATATGTTCCCAGAGGGAAGTGTAATGTACTTCTGGGGTTCCCCCAATAAGTATGTATATACCATGCAGCCATAATTTTAATGCATCTCTGAAGTGAAGCAAGCTCAGACTTGGTAGGTGCTTTGATCACTCTCCAAAGAAAATTCTGGCTAAGCTGGAAGCCAAGTTTGGTGAAACAGTGGGTATCACTCTTCCAACCGCCTCACTTCAGATGCAGTTCCCCCATGCAGTGCTACGGGATACGCTCCTGATAAAGAACGCTTTCACTGCGTAGCGCTTGAAGCCAAAATCCTAGCGACTGGAGTCAGTATAGATTTTGGGATGCTTCCCGTAAGAATTGAAATACTGTCCTTGCCAAACTCCAGCCTGCACCCTTCACTTCTTAAAATTTTATGAAGCTATGATAAATATATATGTGAATATATATATCAAACGTGTTCTGCACACTGTTTTTTTCACGGTTTTGCTGTGCGCTGAATAACCACGTTGTCCCCCATTATTCTCCTCAGAAGCGCGTGCATTTCAGTGATGTGAAGTAATATATTTATTGTATCACTCCTTCTCTTTCTTTTTTGGTAGGGAGAAGGCAGAAGAGAACTTGTTAATCCGCGAGACTCAGATAAGAAATGGTAAAGAGATTTTGCGGGGTGAGGGTTGATACGATCAGCTAAGACGGCTCTTAAATTATCAAAGCCCAGAGAGATGCCTTTCTCAGGAAAGGGAGAGTCTTTCTGCCGGTGGTTGGGGCCGAGTTTGGAAGGAGGGGTTGGCATTATAGGCTGCCTTGCAGCTGGGAGCCTGGGCACCTGCGGGCTTCCTATCTTACTGTGGATTAGTTTGGGATGAAGAAATGTAACGTATTGGGTTACACTAGGTCTTGGGGGCCCACCTCCTCACTGAAGTTGATGGAAATGGGCTGTGAATGGCCCTTGCTCCTCCAGGGATGAGCCTGTTTGGAGCGGGTGCATTTTTTCGGACTGGGAAGAGAGTGGGGTCAGTGATGCCAAGAAAGGGAAGGAAGAACCTTTTTGATTCTCCTCACCTCTCCTTCCCGGTGGCCATTGGGCGGCTGAGCTCAATAAATGATGTCTTGGGGATACCCACCTAAGGGTTAATGAGGCAAGCAGAAAAAGCCAGGGGCTCAGCCTGCCCATGTTCCCCCACAATAAAAGGCAAGGGTGGCATTGTCTTTGCCTTGCCTCCTTCTCTTCGCCCTTTGTCTTCAAATTTCCTGGCGGCTGCTCCAGAGCTGGGCGGCAGAGCTGGGTGAGATGCTGGGGGTTTTATCAGATCATTGTCTTCCAGCAAATTGTGTCACTTCAGCTGCGGGGTAATCTGGTGGCACAAAGCAGTGCCTCAGTCCTGATTGCTTTTGAAACAAGTCGCCCATTTCAAAACGAGTCCTGGCAAGGGAAGGGGAAACGAGAGGGCAGGCTCTGGGGGCAGCGTGCAGGTAAGCTCCCCACTGCAGGTGGGCAGGGGACAGATTCCCATAGCCAGGGCGATAGAAACCAGCACATGGTTGGTCCTTCACCATCACAGTTACCAGTCCCCAGTACATTAACCTGAGCTGAAGCCAAGGGCGGGTTAAGCTGCACGCTGGCCTGTGACCTGGAGCTAGCACACGCTTGCTCTGTGCTGCTACTGCGGCACAGAGGTTTCCGACAGAGGGCAGGTGGCTGGAGGGAGGCTGCAGCTCTCCAGTCTTCTGGGGCAACCTGATAGCTCGTGTGCCGGAGCCGCTGGCAGCTCAAATCCACAAAGGGTCCAGGGTCGGGTTAGAGAGAAAGGGGCTCTGTTTTTTGCTTCTTTATATTTTTCATAGTTAATTTGCTTGAAAATGCGGTGAGAAGCTGCATGACATCTGCCACTGGGGGTGGTGACCATTGCTTTCTTTCCAGTAGCCTGTGGTTAGCTCTAGAAAAGTCTAGAGGGATCTGAGAACCCCTTAGCTTGAAGGGGTTTGAACCAACATCTTCCCCCTCCCCAAAAATGGGCCACAACGTTTTTCGCTTAGAGAGCATCCCAGGGCAAAAGCATGCAAGTTGCAACCCATGAGGCTTCTCTGCTCTGTGTAAACATTTGTGGAGCAGGAACCACATTCCCCCTTTCCAGGTGGGTGTTCCAACCACCACGCGAGCGAGTCCTTCCTTTGCAATTAATATTCAAATGTTTCTCACAAGGCAGAACAGCTCAGGGTGTCTTGGTAGTTGGGACATGCTTCAGAGCAGTGGGAGATCTGCTTCAGATCCCACTCTGGATCGAGCAGGGATGGGATGTGAACTTTTGGAACTTCCCCCTCATCTGGCAGCCCGATGAAGCCTGTCCTTCACTTCCTCTTCTGTTCTTTCAAGTGCCTGCAAACAAAATGTTTCATTTGGGGAGAATGGGAGGTTTTATTCACCGCAGCAAAGGTTTGCAATGCTAAAAAAAAAAAAAAAAAAAAAAATTGGCTTATTTCAAGTAATATTAATTGTCAATGTTTTTATTCTGCTGCCAGACTAAATCAGACATTTGCATTACCCTATGTCCTGCTCTGGCTGACAGCCTCCATTACAAGCAACAAATTAAATCCTTTTCTCTGGTCCATCATAACTGGAATGGAGGCTTGCTACAGGGATGTCACACTACCCATGTGTTGCAAGGTGCCACCATTACTTCTTCAACTGTGTACTTCCTCTGTGTCTTGGCATCACTTTCGGTGTCGGTAGGGGGGAGGTAGCAGTGCTTCTGGTGGATCAAGAGAGCTTTGGGTCTATAGCAAAGAGCATGTTTCCCATAACAGTGGCCATCAGCTGTATCTTTTGCTCTTCCCGAGCCCAGAGGAGAGGAGAAGAGAAGAGAAGGGATAAAGAAAAGTTGTTAGTCATAACTGCTGTGGAGATAACATCCTTTCATGTTGTTGAAGGGTCCCAAGGGCCTGGCCGTGGGACATGGTGGCTGCTGTGTCAGACGGAAGAGGAGTGGAGGCAGGTCACAGAGAGCTTCAGAGAGAGGACTTCCCTTAGAGAGCGGCAGCTCTACAAACTCTTGAGTGAAGACTTCCTGCCGGAGATCTGCAACATGATTGCACAGAAGGTGAGGAGACATGACATCCTGTTTACCTCTCTATGACCGCTTCCAAGAGCATGGACGTTTGCTGATTGAAGGAGAGCTAAATCCAAGCAGACCTCACCCTGTCCCGCTCCCCCCACTCCAGCCTGCAAGTGTCGTGGATGCAGGGGCTGTTTAGCTTGTGTATGGGGAGAAAGGCTCTCCCCATGGAGTGGCAGGGCTAGAGTCGATACTTAAGGATCTGGTTCGTGATTGCACAGCAGCATGGGTAGGACGGCTGAAGGGGTTACTGTCTTCAGCCATGTTCTGTGTCCCTTTTCTGCTAGCAGGGAATCTGTCTGCTTTTGAACTGCTGCGATTTACAGCCTAGCTTTTCTATGCAAACTGCCCGTGATTCCACTTTTACTGCCGTTTCTCAGCTGGCTCTGCTGAAGGGGCAGTGGCTGCTTTAGCTGTCCTAGCTAAATCTGCTTGAGCTGGTATGTCAGAGCCCCGAAACTCCGAAGGGTATTGTCTGTCAACTGAATGTTTTCAGGTGGGACAGATTTGGAACGGGATCCTTCGGCTAGATGGCTTTGTAAAACGGGCTCTGCAGTCAGCGTGATGTTCTTGGATTGAGTTCAGTTTGCTTGTTTGCTACCCTTGTAAAGCTAATAGGGATTTCATGGTCACTTCTAGCCCCCAGAGTTTCTCCTGCCAGTATCACCCATGTGCCCTAATTTCCTCCACTTTCTTTTTCCTTCCCTTAATTCTCAACCCTGTTTCAGGAGAAGCGTCTGCAGCGGACAGAGTTTTCTCCCAGGTGGATGTCTGACCATCAGCCCATCAAACCAATCAAGCAGGAGGTGAGGGGGGGTGCGAGGGGGAGGACGACGGAGGGAGGCAAGAGCAGATGCCTCCTGGGGGAAAAAATAAACCGCAGCATCGCTATTCAGTGGGAAGGAGTCATTTGAAAGTGCTTGTGCTGAAAGAGAGATGGGTGGTAATGCCCGTCAAAGGCAGGCTGACACTCGGGGTTTCTATGGCGAGCAGGGAGGTGCTGCCCTCTGGATCGCAGAGGTAACCGGCCTTGCCGCAGACTCCCGGTGCAGCTGCATATGGAAATCTGCACTCAGTCTGGGGAATTCCACTTCAATGAAAGTGCTGGCACATTCGAGGCAGTTCAAAGAAAAGTTGAAGAAGGATGAGAGGGCTAGAAGAACCGGCTTACAAAGGGAAATGACAGAAATTCAGCCAAGGGGAAAACGTGAGGCTGCAAACACATGAGGGTGTAGATAGTGTGGAGGGAGAGAAGAATGACTGATGCGGTACGGAGCTGAGCTAGGAGGGGGTCAGCTGGAAATGGAAGTCACAATTTAGGCTGCTTAAAGAAATGCTTATCAAACTGCAGCCTTGTCAGCTGAAACGGCTCGTTCCGTGCCTCTTCACCCTCATCTCCTCTCCACCCCATCAGTGTAACAGCGCTGCCGCTTGCGGGTCTGTGCAGTGAACCAGACCCAGGAAAATGACTGGAGTTAAATATAACCTTTTTCTTTGGTCGGGGTTATTTTTAACGTAGATCAGCTTTCCGATCCAGTTCACCACGCAGCCCCCAACAGTCACGCTGGCACAGCCAGGGGCATGGTATGGTGGAGATGGGGGGTCTTTGAACTGGCAACTGCTACCCAAAGCAATCGGTCAGGCAACACGGGATTAGCTTTGGAGGAAAAAATTGGCTTGATTCTATCAGGCTGTGGCATAATCTCTCGTTGTAGATGTAATGAAAATGTAGTTACCTGGTGTTTTGTCAGACCCTGGGAAATTAAACTGCAGGGAATATTCCACATGAGCCAGGGTCAGGGGTTCCCACAAAACAAAGGGGAAAGTACAGTTCCCCACAATAAATATAATTACTTAGAATAGATAAATAAAAGGCAGGAAGAACCTCTCATCAAGCCGCAGATAAAAGCCTGCCGAGAGGAAAATAAGACCCCAGCGATGGTCAGTTTGGGGCCAGAATTGCTCTCTGCAATGCCCACCATGCAGGAAGTGCAGGGACACGTGTTTGTTCACAGGCAGCAGAAATCCCAGAGGAGGATGAGAGTGGGAAACACATGGAGCCTGAATGATGCTAATCAGTACCGCAGGTGCTCCAGGTCTGCGGTGGCAGAGGGCTGTTAATTGCTGCCTGTGGGCCAGTGAAACGTTTCCAGTGAGCGGGGGGCCCTCCCCAGCACCCGCTGCACTGAGGCATGGGGAGCCAGCCAGCGCGAGGGTGGCGACGCTCCTGCGGGCTCCCCAGCAGGACGTGACAGTCATCCCTGCCGTGGGGGAGCCAGGGAAGGTGCCAGCATGTCTGATGGCTTGTTTGCTGAGCAAGGGGTGGGCAGCAGGCGAGTCTGGGGGAGAAAACCTCAGCCCGGTGCAGGGGTGACCCCTTCCTCCCAGCTCCGCAAGCTGGATGCCGCTTCAGTCTGAGATATAACTGCTCCGTAGGCTCCTAATCCTGCAGGGGATTTCTCAACAGGTGGTTCAGATTAGCTCCTCATTAAAGAGCCGCCTGAGCAGCACCCTCATTAGGGCAGTGCTGCGGAAACCGGAGCAGGGAAGGTTTGGAGGGCGAGGGGCCGGGGCGTGTGGCTGGAGGGGGCCGGGGCGCCCATGCCTCCTGGCCTTCTGCCCCTGAAGCCTGATACCCGCTGTCTGGAGAGCAAAGCAAAAGGCAGAAGTTTGGCCCTTTCGGGGTCCCAGGGGGGAAAGGCAGCAATGTTGTGTCCTGGAGTGCTCTCTGGCGGAGGGAAGGAGGCGGTGATGCCGCGGTCGCAAATGAGAGGGGTGGTTTTTTTCTTCCAAGTGGGGAAGAAACTGGAGAAACGTCCTTTTGCCATGTCTTCTTTCAGGGAGGAAGCTTAACTTGTGTTGGGTTCTTGCTTTTATCGTTCCCATAGGTGTCTGCTTCCATCACATCTAGTAGGAGTTTACTTGTTTGTGTTTGCTTATTTTTTTAACCCTGAGTTGAGCACCCTCATCACCAATGGGCTTAAGTGGGACACCAGGCAGTAGGTCCCTCTGAAAATCTGGCTATTTCTGTGTCTGAAGTGTCTCGAAGTGCCTGTGCCAGCATTGCTGCTGCCCCCCCAGCGCTGCAGGGAGCAAGTGCCGTTGTCACGGACATGTGCTGCAGCCCTTGGTGCTCCCTACACTGCTCTTGTGGTTTCTGCTTTTCCCTTTTCTTCTATTTCTAGATCTGCTAGGATGACATCCTCTCCTTTGCTTCAGATTGTCCCGTTGCTTTGTCGATGCTGTATTTGTGGTGGGTTGATGTGGAACGTGCTATAGATTCTGTGTCGCGCCATTACAGTATAGGGTGCTGAATGCACCCTGCAGGCTTGGAGAGGTCCTGGTGTGAGCACTGCACTGCGGCTTGGATGTTGTGTGCACATTTCTGTAGGACATGAATGGTGGAAGCTGTATGAATCCAGGGAAAGGGAAGGTCTGACCTGTGTGCCAACAGTTGAAAAAACTAGTGTGGCACACCAGGCAGGCTTAGATCTACTGGCTGGAGAATCTAGAGGCTGATGGTCACATCCCCAATAAAATATCTTGGCGTACCAACTTCTGATGGCTGGTTCCTGCTCACCTCTTTCTCTTCCTAATTGCTGCAGAACCTGATGGGTTTTGGTTCCTATTGCAATTTAAAGATTGATCAAGAAAGTTAAAAGGTTAGGGGGAAACTAGTTGATGATGATCAGGGTCAGGCCTGAAAGAAAGATGTTTGCAGTGCATGAGATGGTAGAGTGGTTGAAAAAGGATATGAAAAGACTCAAAAGTGGAAATGAAGAACCCGGTTCTGTAGGTTCTTGACCTCTTGTACTTGGCATAGCAGTTTCAGTCCTGGGCATCCTGGTGTTTGGATATTGATCAGTTGGAGGAAAGGTCTGAGAGAGACAACTGGAATGATTAGGGAGCTGGAAGGATTGCTTTATAAGGAAACATTTAACCTAATTACAGAAACATGGGAGTTTTGTGTAAGTGTCTGAGGAAGCCCATAAAGGCTGGAACGCGGCTGAAAAAGGTAATTTATGCTTGTCCAGAAGAGCGTAACTAGGAATAATTGAATGGAATGAGGGGATGAGAAATTAACTTTAGACTGAATGCAAGGAGAAGCTGGCTAACCTAAAGGCGTGTGGACTCACAGAATGGTTTCCTTAGGAAGGCGGTAGAAGAGTGAAGTACTAATATTTGGCAAAGATCTGAAAAGGAAAAGAAGATGGGCAGAGTTCCCTTGTGGTGAGATTGTGCTGTGGGTTTCACCTAAAAAGATCAGCACAGAATAGGTGTTTTTGCTGTCCAGCTTGTCCCTAGATGCAGGATATGGTCCTAATGTCGTCAAGAGTCCCATCACTCTCTCGGACACTTCTCCATGGCTGTTGATGGTTGAAGCATGATTCTCTTAATACATTGTTGCTGCCGGAGACAGGGAGATAACACACAATGCTCATCCACGGAGAGCTGCAGGGGGAGATTGTAGGGCAGTACTGTGTAGGGGAAAGGGAAGCGGAGGGGGAAAGAATGTAATTTCTAGGCGTTCATCAGAACACCCCGAGGTTCCACTTCTAGGCAATGAAACAAGGACAAAATAGTAATCATGGTGCCAGATTTTTTTCTGGGGACTAATAATGGGCCTGGAAAAGTTGATGATCTGAGCAGCAGCCAAGGGACCCCAGCTGATTGCTAATCCTCAGGAAATGCCTTCTGCCTAAGTAGTGGTTGCTGGCTATTCCCTGAAAATGAAGGTGGAGAAAACTGTATGCACATTGTTCTTTTCCGGTTGATATTCCCTGCTGATAAGGCACACGTATCTTGGTCTTGCAGAAGTCAAAGAGGTGGGAGTGGCTGGTAGATGACCAATTCATTTGTCTTATAATTAAATTAAGCTAATAAAGGTAATTCCACACTGCTATATACATACCTCGCACTTTATTGGAGAAATAGGAGCTGGTCTGGGAAGCCTGCAGTCTAAGTAGGATCAAACACAACCTTGCAGCCTGCTGGCAGTGGGGAGGTGAGGAAGTGGGGCAATAAAGAGCCAAGCGTCCTTGAATGAGAAAACTGGTTTGGGGACCCAGCAGGAAAACTGTCCAAACAAACAAGCAAGAGCTAGTTCAGGAGAGATTAGCACACAGAAATATGGCAGGCCTTATTTTGAACAGGAAAGGAAAACACTCCAAACGATACCTTGATGCAAGGCTGTACCAGTCTCTTTTCCTATCCTAATTATCTGTGTTTTATAGCAGAGCCAGGTTGGGCAGAGCAGTCCTTTCTGCTCATGCTTGCAACTCAGGGCTCTGCTAGCTGGAAGGGGTGGAGGTGTTGTGTGGGGGTGTCAACAGCCCGAATCCTTTGCCCAGAAGGGAAATACATGCGGTGCGTCCCTGGCAGAGTGGCAGCTTGTCTAACCCATCACTTCTCCTTCCTTTGTCCCTGTATCAGTAGGATTTCATTGCTTGACAAATAACTTTCCTTTAAGTGTTGCTTTTCATCTGAGAATTCATTGTACAAATCCTTTTTTTTCCCTTCATTTTTTTCCCCCAGCCATTCATTGTAGGTATGCTTTAATACTTGCTCAAAGTAAACCTGCCTCTGCTCAGACTTCAGTAAGCCAATGCATTACAGTTTTTGGTGCACCATTTTGTCACAGGTAAACCCGAACGTGCTGAGTTCGATGGAGAAGCAGAGGCGCAGAGAGGAAGAGGAGGAGCGCCAAATCCTTATAGCAGTGCAGAAGAGGGAGCAGGAACAGCTGCTAAAGGAAGAGAGGAAGAGAGAGATGGAGGAGAAGGTCAAAGCAGTGGAAGGTACGTGCAGCCAGTGTGAAGCAGGGGTGGAAGTTTTCAAAGCCAAGACTGAGATCTTGAATTAAGATCCGCCATTTGCATTCCTCCCCTGCTAGACCTGCTAACGGGAATATCTTTTCTTGCACTTACCTTGGATAAATTGGTCTATCTCCCTCGCTGTCGGTGGCTGTTCTCTAGTGCACCCTTCAACTGTGTCATCTTCCTTAAATCATGCTTATTTTCACCCTTGCTCCAGCTGTACTTTTTTTTCCTGCTATTCATGTTGTTCCATTCAGTTCTCTTCTGTCTCCCCACTTGCCTCCTCATGGATTTCCCTGTGTGCAGGATTAGCTGGCTTTGCTCTTGCTGAATAGCATTTGGTCCTTTTGGCCCAATGCATGATGAAAGAAGGATTCCCTTTGAGGAGAAAGGGAAGGGGACAACAGGGGAGTAGCAAGAGTAGCATTTTTATATTGCTACTGGCCTTATCAATTGGAGAACTCAAGATGAGGGCACCAGGCTAAACAGTGCACCAGAGGTGGCAACTTCAGGTGTTGGTCTTGGTTTTTCATGGTTTTGAATTAAATGCTGATTTAAGCTGTTCTGCAAGAAACAGCCGTGTTGTGTTTAATATATCCGATCGAGGCACAAACAGCAGGCATTCAGCCAGTACATGTAGGCACTGGTGTCTCAGAGCAGGCTCATTTCTGACCACCTTCTTTGTGTCAGCCTCCCTTACGGGGATTCCTTTATCTGCTGCTTTTGCCACAGTGGCTGGCTGGGCTGTTGCAGTTCCAGGGAAAGGCTGAACATCTTCAGAAAACTGTGGTGGTAATGTGTGGCGGTATCAGTATTGTGAATCCTTAAGTGGATAAAGAATCAGAAAAGGAAAAAAGATTAAGTTCATGCAAACCTTGTAAACTTTCCAAGATGAAACAGTCTGCTACCAGATGTTTGGTAGCAGACCAGATGTTATCTAAGAATAGTTTCTTTTACCTGCTTACCTTTCTAACCTTTAGAAAATCCAATTACTTGCTTGGCCTTCATATATTCCTGGTTGCCAGTCCTAGCTAATCTGGTGCTTTAAACTGAGAATCATCCAGTTTCCATATCTGCCACAGATATCTGTTTCACCTTGGCAAATTGCATATTCTCTGTGCTTTAATTCTCCATCTGTATAGACAAAATTAATCTTGAAGTTCTAGAAGAGCTGCAGAGATAAATGTACCTGTGAAAAAGTCTTGTTTTGGTATGAGCCATGTCCTTTTCTGGGTAAGTGCAATCACTACATCATCTGATGCAAAGGCACCAGAGCTACTCAAAGAAACTGGCATGGGATTGGGCAGTAAACTGTTTCAAGCCAATTTAGCATACATTCATGCTTTTCTTGGCAGAGATGCTTTTATTTTGGTTTGTGCCATTTTTTTCAGTTTAGTTTAAACTTGTCCCTAGTAAGTTTAGGCTAAGTCAGGAGAAGCCTCCTTTTAAGCTGGTGCAAAAGTTGTTTGGAAAGGTTATTTAAATGGCTGACTTGTTTGGTTAAATCACTGCAGTATTTTTCATTCGTAGAAACGGCAGCTATCCAGGTAAAACTTTGGCTTCTTAAACATCTTTCCTTGTTGCCAAGCACACCCTCCATTAGCATTTACTTTCATGACAGTTCTTATGATGGACAGAAAGTGATTTGAAAATGAAGTCATTTGTTTTTCTTGGTTCAGACTTGTTAAAACTGGACATCCGTTGACAGAGATTTTAGAGTAACAAAGATTTTCATGTATTTTGCAGTCTGTTTGGGATTTAACATTAATTTTGTAAGGTCTTCTGTAGAGGGGTGATGTGAAACACAGGGTGAAATATCTGCTCTCTGATGAACTTCATCAGCACTTCACTTGCTTCTTGGTTTTGGACTGTATGCCTGTTTTTAGATCACATTCCAGTTTCCAGTCTGGGATTTCACTTCCCCACACTCCAACACACGCCCCAGGTAGCGAGCCTCCTGCTGGGCCCATCTGTACTTTCCTGAATTTATGAGTTAAAGCAGCTTTCTAGATTTCTACCACAACAGCAGGTTGGAGTTTCCCAGTTCTCTTCCCAGATGCTGCTCCAACATTCTCTCTCGCACATATGACTTTCTAGCTGTTTGAGGTACTTTTTAGGGCACTGGTTAGATTTTGAAAGCTGCTGGGTAGGACTCAACCCAGACCAACAGCATGACAACGAGCTCTGCCAGTGATCTTTAACATGCTATATTAATCAGTTGCTATATTAATCACTTGCTGTAGTAGAGGGACCTGCCATTGATCCTGACTGAGCTCCAGTCTGGTACCAGTGTAGCGCTCCCTGATTCCTGACAGTTTACTAGGTCAGATCCTTGAGGGATTTTTAAAACCTACATCACCTTACCTCTTGACTGCTGTTGCCATGAGATTTTCCTTTTGCTGCCCAAATCATCGCCTCATGTTTTTCTCAAGCTTTCTCACTCAGGCATCCATTACAATGTCATCTAAGTAATGCTAATTTTACAAAAGAAGCATGAAGTACTGAACTGTGCTTAGACAGACTCAGATAATCTCTGTTAACTGCCATTTGATGTTGGACTTCTCATCATTAAATGTTATAATAGATGCTGTTAGATTCTGTAGGACATCTTAGATGCAAGTCCTGTCCTCCCAACTTCAGTGCTACCCAGAGTCTTCTAACGGGAAATCTGGACTTTCTTTTACCAGTCTTGGACATATCTGGCCATGGATCTCCCTGGAAATACCCACCTTGTAGCTATTCCTAGTTTTCTTGGGCCCTCAACCCCCATTTTTGAATGACAGAGTAAGACGGTAAATTAATACTCTTCCACCAGAGCTGGTGCTTCTTGAGTCTTTGGCATTTTCCAAAGATGGAGCCTCTGCTAGAGAGTATTAGCCAAGTCTCCCCCATCTTTCTTTCACTCTAGGTGTTCCCCGATGTGGCCTGTTTTCTGGGGTCTTACTCCTATGACATCTCTCTTTGAACATTACTTTCACAGAATTCTGCTCCTACAGAAAGTTGGTACAACCGCAGGTGTTTAGCAAGTCAAATGAATTCAGATTTCCTATAAGAAAAAGGAAATGAGGTTCATAAGAGCCCATAAACTTTCTATTATGAAGCAATCTGTTAGCCAGCTGTCTGGTTGCAAACCACAGGTTATATTACCAGCGTTGCTTCTTCCTGCCTTTCACCTCTTAAACCAAAGCTGTCCCAGTAGCCCTCCTGTATGGCAGCTTGCTCGCTCTGGCTGCTGCCCGTGAAGGCTTACCTGAGCAATCTTACCAAAGCTAGCCATGGTGGTGGAAGATATTAATGACCCCAGTTACTCACTGCCACCCAGCTGGTAGAACTTCACCCTTCCCTCGGCACTGCTTTTCATCCACTTCAGTGCAAAACCAGCTGCTTTGGGCTCACCTGGCTGAGGTGAAGCATCTGAAGGATGGTAACTTAACAAGCCAGCTCTTTCCATAGTGCTGATCTATGCCTAGGTCTGTGCATTGAACTTCTCCCTTTGTACCACACCGTGGTCAGGAATTTGTCTGGAAGCTGCCTAGGGGAGCATCTGTACCACAGTAATGCTTCAAAATCAACGATTGTAAAGTCAGGGGAAACCATGTTGATGGTGCGCTGTATTCTCACCTCCTCTGCTCCTGTGCTGTTGCTGCTTTTGCTGAAAGAACAAGAATGTTTCACTGGAGTTCTTGAGAGCTGCAGGAGCTGCCTTCGTTTTCCCTGCAAGATGTTGTTGTCAACGATTGACTCACCATCCCTGGAAGTATTTAAAAGGCGTGTAGATGAGGCGCTTAGGGACATGGTTTAGTGGGCATGGTGGTGTTGGGTTGACGGTTGGACTCGATGATCTTGGAGGTCTTTTCCAACCTTAATGATTCTGTGATTCTATGACAAGGAGTGCTGAATTGTTTTTCACCTCTCCCCTTTCCCCACTGCAGAACGGGCTAGGAGGAGGAAGCTTCGTGAAGAGCGGGCCTGGCTGCTGGCACAGGGGAAGGAGCTCCCCCCTGAGCTTTCCCACTTGGATCCAAGTTCCCCTACCAGGGAAGAACGAAGGACCAAGGATCTGTGAGTATGCAGCTGGGCATGCAGCATGCGAGTGCATTGAAGACTACTTCAAGTAGTCTACTACAAGTATGCATGGTGGTGGTTGACGGTTGGACTCGATGATCTTGGAGGTCTTTTCCAACCTTAATGATTCTGTGATTCTATGACAAGGAGTGCTGAATTGTTTTTCACCTCTCCCCTTTCCCCACTGCAGAACGGGCTAGGAGGAGGAAGCTTCGTGAAGAGCGGGCCTGGCTGCTGGCACAGGGGAAGGAGCTCCCCCCTGAGCTTTCCCACTTGGATCCAAGTTCCCCTACCAGGGAAGAACGAAGGACCAAGGATCTGTGAGTATGCAGCTGGGCATGCAGCATGCGAGTGCATTGAAGACTACTTCAAGTAGTCTACTACAAGTATGGGAAGGAGAGGAGTGTGATCGTTCACAGGAATGAGGAGGGAGAATTGAGGTTGGAGAACAGCGAGGACTAAGCTGAGAAACATCTGGATTTGGTCCATGCTAGAGGAGTGTTTGTGATGAAGCCTATTTGTCAGCATTATGGCAGTGTGCGTGGGGTGGAAGGGAAGATGAAGTACAAGAGCATGTCTTATATGTCCTCAGTCTACATATTCACTGTTGTGCTTCCCATTACAGCTTTGAACTGGACGATGAGTTCACAGCCATGTACAAAGGTTAGTCCTGCCCCAGCTTTCCCCTTTGCATGACTTGCTCAAAGTGAAATACTCTCCTGGGCGTGTGTGTGTAACCATTCACCTTTCTTTTGCTACTGCCAGTTCTAGATGTGGTAAAGGCTCACAAGGACTCTTGGCCCTTCTTGGAGCCCGTTGATGAATCGTATGCTCCCAACTACTACCAGATCATTAAGGTATGGAAGGTGGTCCAGCCATCCTGACTGAAACACTCTGACCAGGATGGAGTTTTTTGGAAGTGTTTTGAAGTTTTGTGGGCTGTGTTACCCTCTCAAACTGCATGACTCCAGTAGTCCCTTCTAGCCTTACAAGTCAAGGAAACCAAAGATGAGAGGCTGCCTCTCAGGAGAGCAGCCTCCGTTCCCCATCCCCTCTCTGTGAGGAAGCTAGCTATGCAGCTTTGTAAGCCCCACTACACTTGCTGTAACTGAAGGGAGATTTTGTTGTGTTTCAGGCCCCCATGGACATCTCTAGCATGGAGAAGAAGTTGAATGGAGGTCAGTACTGCACCAAGGAAGAATTTGTGGGCGATATGAAGACCATGTTCAGGAACTGTCTTAAGTACAATGGTGAAGGCAGTGGTAAGAGCAGTAAGATGCTAAGTTTGTCTATTTGCAGTGCTCAAAGCAAGCAGTGATCTCTTCCTACTCACCAGTACTTGATTTGTGCTTATTCTCTTTCAGGGTATTTTTGGGAGGCCGGACGAAAGAGTAGGAGCTCCTGAGTAATAAGGCCTGGGGTTTCAGCGAGGTTTTTAGCACAATTTAGTCATGCTGAATTGGGGCATGGCATACTAAGGAACTCCCATGTTGGTAGATGGTGAAGGCAGAACAAACAAAGAGAAGAAAGTCTGTTTCTTTCTGAGGGCATTCCTTCGTGTGCTTGTGTGTGTCTGTGTGCCCCTTTTTCTTATAATATCTAACACAGACTTTGAAAAGCATGGGAGTCTGGTCAGCTCCCAGGGTTTGTTGAATACTGCAGAAAAGTGAGGAATAAACCAGACCTGTAGTCCTTTGAATAGAAAATGTAGTTTTTAGGTTCCTTGGCTATTGAATGAAAAACATGAGTCTGCAAATGGGAAACCCTGGGTTTAATTGCCATGCCAATTAAAATTCTACATGTTGCTTAGGTAAGAAATCAGTTCCCATATGGTGGGTCATCACTGCAGACTGTGTCTCACCAGCACCGCCTTGAAAGGGAAAATAGAGCTACCCGGCTTGTCACTGTGGGCCCCAAGTAAAAGCATTCCTGCACTGCCACTGGGAAAGCTCTGTTTCCCAAGGAACTTCAGGGTTAGTTTAGTGGAAATAACTGTAAAGTCATTTGATTCAAGCCCTTGTCATTAACACCTCTCACATGTCTTTTCTTTCCTATCCACTCCAATGAAAAGTAGGACCCCCTCTGAGCAGAACTGTCCTCTGGAAATGATGCGATGAGGACACTGGTGTTGGCAATAGCTTTCATGTCAGGATCAGCAAATGCTTTAGAAACTGTACATGGATAAACATGTTTGCTGATTTTCCTCTGTAGCATACAGCAGAGAGTTGAATGAGTCCAAGAAAAGCCTCTGAACGTAATCAAATATCATTGCTGGAAGTTCACATTCCTTCTTTCAGCACTCTGCTGGCTAACTGTGCAGGTCACGCATCTCTGCGAGCAGAAGTGGTGCTTCTCGTAATGTAATTCTTGGCAGTATGCTGGAACACTGAGTTAATGCTGACTCTGCAGGCCATGCTGCTAATGGTACTTTGTCATGCCTATGTGCCTGTCCTCTGGTGGGGTTACCGAACAAATCTGATGCTGCGTTGCTTATCGAGTTTAAGAACGTAAACCAAAGTCAACTAGTTAGAAACAAAAGTCTTCCTCAAAGAAACTTTGTGGAGGGGATATGATTTATCTGATGGGGAAAGTCTGATGTTGCTTAATTGTTTCTCTCTATAAGGCTCTGTCCCTGATGTTATTGGGGTTTTTTTGACTGCAGAATATACCAAGATGGCTTACAACTTAGAAAGGTGTTTCCACCGAGCAATGATGAAGCACTTCCCTGGGGAAGATGGAGACACAGATGAGGAGTTTTGGATCAGGGAAGATGGAAGACGAGAGAAGAGGAGCCGTCGGACTGGCCGCTCCAGCACAGGCAGTGTTTGGACTCGGTCACGAGACCCAGATGGACCAGGCAAGAGGCAGCAACGCCTGGAAAATGGAGGAAAACCTCCACCATATCGAGCTACTTCCAGGGCTCCTGCTTCTTCCTCCTCTTCCTCTTCCTCCTCCTTCTCCTCGTCCTCTGCAGAGGATCCAAGTGGCAACCCAATGCAGCCTCCTCGAGAAGTGGGCCCTTCCAATGGGCGAGGTTTCCCTCGCTCTCTGCAATACGGCGGCATGCCCAGCCCTGTGCCACATCCCGGCCAGATGGTAAGGAGCAGTTTCTGCTGTTCTTCACCCATCAGGCCTGTGGAGGGAGGGGGGTAAAGGGGAATGAAGCTCTCTACTGTGAAATCCCTATTGTGTGGCAAGAACCTTTTCCCAGAGATTAAGGGTCAGGGCTATGGTTTCTACAACTGAAACTTTTCAGCCCTTAGATTTAAACTGGTACAGTTTGTCTTTGCCACACTGGCTGGGAAGAGTCTCCCTAACGTTTCCCATGGCCGGCATGTCCCCGTGTGGGCTTGCGCCAGCCCTGGTTCCCCCAGTTCTCTTCTCTCCTTGGAGAGTTACCCCATTGTGCATGGAAAGCAGTCACATTTCCTCTCAACCTCCAGTTTATGATGCTGAACAAGCTGGTCTTCTTTTGTCTCAATTGTTTACAGATGCCTGGTAACTTTGTGCCATCTGTGTACTACTGCATTTCGTGCCTTGAGTGTTTATAAAAGCGGTAAAAAAAAACCAAACACAAGGCCACCCTGGACTGCAGCAGTGACCTCCCTTTAGCCCAACATTTCTTCTCTGAATGCCACCTGTTCTGCCTCCCCTCTGGGCTGTTCACAGTGATATCTTGTGGTATGGCATATCAGCTGCTCCTCTGAGATCCAGGCTACCCCTTGCCCTTTTAGCTAGAGATCAAACAAAATTTTTAGAGTGATTCTTGTGATGCAGATAGTGGGAGGGATTAGGAGAGCTTGAGGCAATGAGTATTTTGAAGGAAATCCAGCACGTTCCCCCATCATCCTGCTTGCATACACTTGTGGTCTGCTCCTCTCCTTGGAGAAAACCACTGCCCCCTCCGGTCTTCTTGCTTGCTCCCAAGTAGTTGGGTGGCAAGTGAGTGTATCGCAACCTTGAGCGCAGGGACATGTGGCTGGGGTGTGAGAGAGTGGCTTTGGCAGGGGAGCTGTGTCACCTCGTAGGAAGGAGACTACAGGTATCTCCAAAAAGCCCATCTGCTTATCTGTGTGATTCCTCCAGCCTTGGCTTCCCCTCACCTGCAGCAGTTCTGCTGCTTTTCTGCGCTTCACAAATTTTTTTTTTTTCCTCCCTCCTGCACTCCTCGTCCCCCAGAGACCAGCCGTGCCAGGAACATTTGGTCCCCTGCGCGGATCGGATCCCACGAAACTGTACAGCTCGCCGCGAGTGCCTGAGCCCCATCCTGGAGACCCAGTCCAGCAGCACCAGCACTTTGCCGTGCAGGTAAGAAACGCTGCAGCCAAGGGATCCAGCACCCCGGAGACCCACAAGTCCCCTCCACTCCTTGGTGCGATGGCTCTCACTGAGACCCACCCAATCTCCCTCTCTCCCTCTTCCCCAGCCGGCCGTGGGACTGAGCGAGCACCGCGGGCACAGGCTGGCCACCCCGGAGAAGCAGGCGTGTGCAGGACCGACCCACGTCACCGGCCTCGGCCACCGGCCGGGTGCCCTGCAGCTGGGGCGCGTGAGTGGCCCCCCGCCCGATGCCGTCTACCCGCCGGCCCAGTTCCAGCAGGGCTTCCTCCCCCCAAGGCATAACGGGCCCCCCGTGAGGCCGCCGGAGGGCTCAGAGGTCCCCCCGGGGCACATGTATCGGCCCTACAAGTACCTGAACCCTGCGCACCCGGCCCTGTGGAACGGCAGCCACAGCCCCGCTAGCCAGGGTGCCGTGGGGCCAGAGGAGAAGGCACCTATGGGGCCGGGGCCCTCGCTCCAGCCCCGCGCCCTGGGTCATATGATGGATCCCCGGGCCATGAGGCCGCCGCTGCCTCCCAGCCAGTGGACCGAGCAATCAAATTTCCTACCTCATGGGGTGCCTCCCTCAGGGTATATCAGACCGCCTGGGAAAGCCACCGGCCAGAGGATGCCACAGCCACCAGCCGCTCTGTTTGGGGGACCACCTCAGGTTCAAAGAGGGTGCCAGGGTGGGGACTCCATGATGGACAGCCCGGAGATGATCGCCATGCAGCAGCTGTCCTCCCGTGTGTGCCCGCCGGGTGTGCCTTACCACCCTCGCCAGCCACCCCCGCCGCACCTCCCCGGACCCTTTCCCCAGCTGGCTCACGCTGCCTCCACCGCCGGCGTGCAGCCTCCGAAACCCATCGTGGGGAACGGGAGCTCACAGGATCCCACTGGTCAGACCATGGAGTCGGAGAGCAACCAAGGTAACACCTTGAGCGCCCGCCTGCCAACGCAGCAGCCCCTGCCTGTAGCGTTTGACCTTCCCTGCCTGGCCCTTTGCTCGCTGCCAGACATCCCTCCTGCCTGCTGCACAGCATCACCGTTTCCCATGCCGGGGCAGAACCTATGCCTGCCGGCGTGTGCTTGTGAGGAGGGTGAGGGAGCACCCCCAGGCCAGCTTTGTTGCTCTTGGGCTCCAACCTCATAGGGTCCCAAACTTAACTGTCTTGCAGATGCGCAAAACCTGTGTCTGCAAATGTGGTTTTATTTGGATTTGTGCCATTAGAGAAGCAAAAAATATGCCCTGACTTTCAGGCTTACTGGAGTCAATTTTAAACAGTGGCTGAGGCTCAGCAGCAAAAGCAGGGTTTTTTCTAGAAAAGAATTAAATTCTTGACTAAAAATTGTGGGGGACACATTTTTTACGCATGTCTTTTTTAATCTAAATTGGAATATATTTTCTGTTCCAGCCATCGCTTAGATTTTTCTAAGATAGTTTTGTTTCACTGTAGCCTGCCAGAGGTCCCCTCTGTCCCAGCTATACCTGCAAGTTATCAGCTTGCCATGGGGTGCAAATGCAAAGCATAGGCTGTGATGCTTCTAGAGCTCACTTGGACTTAACATAAAAATTGGATCTGCAGAGAGTTAGGTAAGAAAGACGTTATGTGAATAAATGGTTTAAATACACTCCTTTGGGTAAGGAAGACGTTATGTGAATAAATGGTTTAAATACACTCCTTTGAGTATATGTCAGTACAGCTTCTCCTCTGAAATGCACATGTGCCTTATGAGTTTAATATCTCAAAGTCTTCACACAACATTGCTGCCCAAAAGCCACTGAGCAGCCATGTCAGTTCAGGTGGGATGGCAGCGTGTTGTGCGTACCATCGCAAGTTTCTTTCTAGTTGAATTTAATTCATTCTAGCTGGTAAACTAGAGATCAAAAAAAACCCCTTAAAAATAAAACAAACCTAAAGTAGAGATCAAAAAACCCCAGAGATCAAAAAAAAATTTTTTTTTTCATTAATTCTAGCTGGTAAACTAGAGATCAAAACCCTTGCATCTTTTATCAATCCCTCGTGTGCTTTGCACTAAGAGGAAACTCTTTCCTTGTGTGGCATTGCTTAAAAGTCATCATCATTTAACTGCTCTGGATGTAGAACAGAGACCGGGGGAGGACGTTGAGTGATTGCAGGGCAGAGTAGTTGCATCTCCAAATCACAGTTGGTTAAAATACAGCTGTGATCGGCTCCGCAGCATCTCAGTGTGTGGTAGTGCTTCTGCCCAAGCTGTGGGCAGGTGGGGTTTGTGGACCAGAAGGGGCAACGCAGCCTGAAATCAAGCTGCCCTGGCTTCTTATCTTGCTGTCATGTGGACCCCACTGTGGTATTTCCCAACCCTGCCTCTCCATTAGGCAGCCTCTGCACACCCATGTGTCAGACCAAACCCACGTGTGCAATGTTACTCCAGTGGAGGCGTGACTTATCGGTGGCTTGCAAACTACAGTGTGCTTGTATCTTGAGGGTTCAGTCCACATATGCCATCTTTCCAAGAGAGGTACAACCTCATGAGTAATTTTTAGAGGAGCTCTTTTAAAAAAAGCAGCTACTAAATGTCACCCAACTTTGCAAAAATGCACTTCAGAATTGCTAAGGGTCTCTGAAGGGAAGACTGTGCTGGGTGTGGGAGGGAGGCTGCAGCCCCGCAGAAGAGCAGTTGTCCTGGTGCCATGCTCCGACAGTCCTGTAGAGAGGTTTGAGTAGAGGACAGGGTATTGTAGGCTTTGGAGTATGTACTTTGAAGCCTTCAACGGAAGGACGGTTGGACTCGATGATCTTAGAGGTCTTTTCCAACCTTAATGATTCTATGATTCTATGACCTTCACGGCTTTAGGAAGTCACTCTGTTTTCTCTTCCATTTGCACAGTTCAGAAAGCAGGGTGCTTTCTCCATCCAGATGTTAGGGACTTGTCGGACAGAGATGCCCAGCAACTTTGGGTCATCAGCAAAAGAGGATGCTGAGAGGCTACTTTGGTAGACCTGGTTAAGCTGTCAGGAATTAGCCTTTGGCACGTGTGTTTTGGGTGAGCATGAGTAGGCGTGTGTATGTGTCGGGTGGGGAGGGCCGATTTCTGAAATTAGACCGATGGGTGACTTTTTCCCCCTCTCTTTCTAGTGGAGCCACCAGCAGGTGTGGACGAGAAGGCTCAGTGCATTGGCATTCCCGACGGGGCCTACGCCAAACTCCTACCTCATCCCAAGCCCCCGCTGCCCATGGAGTGCACCAGGCGCACCTTGCCCCCAGACGGGGAGGGGGACAGCTCTGGCGTGAAGGGTGACCTGAAGGCAGGGCAGGGCAAGGGCACATGGCCGACGGAGAGTGGCTATGCTGGCGGCCCGGGCTGCGTGAGGGACCTGGTGCCCACCTCCGAGAGAGGCGGTCCCCTGCCTGAGAATGGGGCGGCTGGCGAGGGGCCAGCAGGCAGCGCCGAGGGGAAGGGGCTAGCTGCCAACCTGCTGGAGAAGCCCCTCTGCAGTGGGGGGAAAGCTCTGCCTGAAGCAGCCGTGCCTTGCATGGGGCAGGGCACCGGCCTCCCCGGCGTGGACGCCGGCTCCATGGGGGCTGCCCCCAACCAGTTCCACCCTCTCTACATGCCCGGTCTGGAATATCCAAATTCAGCCAGGCGGTACCACATCAACCCAGGCCTGCAGGGGTTCGGCCCCATGATGGGGGGAAAGCCACCTCCTCCCACCTCCCACCCCCAGCATTTTCCCCCGCGGGGCTTCCAGCCGAGCAGCGCCCACCCCGGTGTCTTCCCCCGGTATCGGCCCCCCCAGGGCATGCCCTACCCCT
>NW_008795252.1:2478120-2518038 GCF_000699145.1 Aptenodytes forsteri
CCCGGACCGGGGGTCCGCCAGCAGCTTGCAGGGCTGTGAGGCACTGAGCGCCGCCCTGGCCTCTCCCAACCGCATGGACGTAGCGAGTGCCAAAGAGGTTTCTCCGAGCGACGGGCAGGATCTGGGGCCTGAAGACGAGAAGTCTGAGGAGTCCCAGGAAAGGCCGGAGAGTCCCAAAGAGTTCCTTGATTTGGACAACCACAACGCAGCCACGAAGAGGCAAAGCTCGGTGGCAGCGGGGGAGTTCCTCTACGGAGCGCCCCCACCGCACCTGGGTTCGGGGATGGGATTCGGCCCGTCGGCTTTCCCTCCCCACGGGGTGATGCTACAGACTGGCTCTCCTTATGCATCCCGGCATCCTGCCAGTCATTTCCAGCCCAGGACGTATGGATCACCCATGAATGCTCACCTGTCTCATCATCCCGCCTCCGGCCAGGCCAATGGCCTCTCTCAGGAGGGACCCCTGTACCGCTGCCGGGAGGAGAACGTAGGTCATTTTCAGGCCTTGCTGATGGAGCAGAGAGGCAGTGGAGGTGGCATGGGGGGGCCACCCCAGGACTTGTATAGACCTTCGGGGTAAGATCGTGTTTTCTGTGAGAAGGCAAGGTGGGAGGGGGGTGATGCCAGGGTGACGATAAGTGTTGGATAACCTTGAAAGGACATGGCTTGAAGTCAGAGGAGATGGCAAGTGCTGTTAAGAGGCTAACAGGTGACTCTTAGACCCCTGGAGTAAGAGGTCTCTTAAGATGGAGACAGAGTCTCGTTGCAGCTCCTTAAAACAAGTAGCAATCGCTATCATGGAGACCTGTTAGCCTGTCCCATCCATCCCCACACCAGTGCTTTGTTTTATCTGACAGTGTTCTGTTAATGTGTCATCCAGGGTTGTGCATCTCTTAATCAAATGGGCTCTTGCCATTTTCTTTGCAAGAATTTTATTGCATCTTTCTCATAGCGGAGCAGAGTAGCTAACTAAAGTGGTTAGCCTCTTGTTATGAACTCCTTTAATGTTGCCCCCTTTTACCCCTCCTCTTGCTTTGCCCTCCCTCTCTATCTCAAATTTACATCACAGAAAATTACTTCTCACTGAGACTGTGCATATCACATTTTATTCCCGAGTGGAAAATTCTGCTACTCCAAAAACTCCCTGTTCAGATTTTATAAATGTGCTTCGACTGTTACTGTTTTGTCATAGTCTCAGCGTGACAGTCCTTCTTCTACTATTCAGGGAGCTTGGCTTACAACTAAGCCATTGGGGAGTGGCATGGATTAAAGGTTATGTTTTGGGGAGAAGCCAGAACGAAAAATACACGAGATGCATGCTTGTATGTGAATGTTGTATGTATGCATTCAACCAAGTAGACGGGATTTGCTCTTGGTGTTCACATGCTAAAACTCTCTCCATTCAACCTGGCTCCAGAATGCAAATGCATCAGGCTCAAGTTCCCTTCCCGAAGATGCCTACAGCAACCATGTCCCGGGAAGATCTGACGTCACAAAAACCATCAGCGTTGCCTCTGGATCAAGTAAGGGCCACTAGAGAGAGCAGAGTTGATATGCGAGTCTTTCTCTTCCCGTTGGTTAAAGGAGTGAGGTGTTTGATGAGAGTAGGAAGCACTGGAAGAAGCTGGGAAGTGAACTGCTGCTCTGCAGAGGAGTTGGGGATGTCTCTATAGTCTTAGCTGACTGTAAAACGTAACCTAGGTGGAACGATAGTGTTAAGCTTTGAACTGGTTGCATGCAATCATGAGGTTATTCCTTTCTAAAGCTGCCAGTTAAAGCCTCCAACTCTTGTTCTTCCTCTTCCAGAGCTAGTCTGAGGAAGGACGGACTTCACGAAGACGAAAGCCACACGTGATTTGGACAAGGGGGAGGAGGGGCAGGCCTTCCTCCCACCCTCCCCTCACCCAAGCAGCATGTAGCTTCCTGGGTCCGTGGAACATCGTGCCGCAACGGCTTTTGTGTTGGAAACCTGGAGCGGTGCTGGGCCCCAGCCAGCCGAGCAGCTGGCTCGCCACTGCAGGGCGAGCATCGCAAACTAGTGGCTTTCTGTGACCGGAGACTGCGTCTCGTTCAGGGTTTGAGGGGTTTTTTGGGTGGGGAGGGCGGGGGTGGGGGCGGAAACTTTCATTGACTGCTAAACTCAGGTATATTTTTCAGGGTGGAAGAGGATGATGATGGAATCTTACTTGTAGTATTAACGTGTGTGTTTTGGAGCTGGATCCAGTTTACAGACTTTAACCTGTTGCCTTTTTAAATAAATTTCTGTTGTTGGTGAATGTATTGTACATAATGGGGGAGGGGGTGGGCCCAGCTTGTAGTGGGCTTAGCACTGGAGGAATCCTTAACTGTTTACAATCATATCACACTGAAATTTTTCAGGATAAGGGTGAGGGTTTGAGGGGAGTGGGGAGAGGTGAGGGAACGTGTGACGGATGACTTGCTGTCCTCCTTCCTGTCCTCTGCAACCAAGACACAACCCAATGGTTGGTTGACTGAATAGCAGGAATTGCTCAGGAGCATAACGTGTCCTCCTCTTTCTCTTGTCTTCTTCCTCCTTCCCTCCTCACCCCCACCTCCACCCCTCTGGATCCAGGGCCTGAGTGCACTTCCAGCTCCTGTCATCATGGGGGAACAAGGAAACCAGGACCAGGAATTGAAACCAGGACAGGACACTCATGGCATTGTCCCTTCTGCTAGTATAGTACCTTTCTCCCTGCCTTTCTGATAGGAGAAATGTATGCTCTAGAAAACATAAAATGGCATAACTGGTCATCTTAGACTTCTTTCAGTGAAACCGGTGCAGCTGGGGGTAGAGCAGCACCTATCCAGCAGAACAAATTTTGTGCAAATCTGTACTGCCCTGCTGCCTGAGGAGAGGAGCTGAGTCCCCACCTTTCTTTCTCTGTCCCTTGGCTATATTCACTTCTTAGCAGCAGCGAAGCAGAAAGTACCCCGGGGTTCCTGACCATTCTTGGTTGCCTGTGAAGGAGGAGCATGAGGCTGCTTCGGGGAAGCGATTTGTTTGCTGCAGCGTGAGCCGTTTGTTGGCCTATGGAGTTGGATTTGGCATTTTGCAAGTTGCAGGTGAATCAGAAAGCACTGATTCGAAATCAAATGTTAAGGTGGCATGGCTCAGGGGCGAGGGATGAGAGGGCTGCATGCTTGAGTTGACTTGGTTTACCTTTGTCATTGTTGATGACGTAGCAGCAAGTCCTACAGGGCTAGTGGCAGCTTCCCTCGGAGGCTGTGCGCAGTCTGCAAGGGCTTTCCTCACCAGTTGCAGTACTGCACTGGGGAAGCCTTGCACGCCAGTGCTTCGCCAGGCACTGACATGCAAATGTAGGTTTGACAAATGAGTTCGCTAGGAATCTCATCTGCAGGTGTTTATTCACGTCTTAAACCTAACAAGGAAATACAGCTGATTATTCCTGGGGGAGCTGGGGTAAAACAAGGTGGAGTTGCTACATGACAAGATTGGGCAGCAAGATCTGCTGGGACCACAGCCTTCGTGCAGGCTGCTGGTTGCACTGGGGGGACAGCGGTATGGTTAAAAGGAGGATGTGGCAATGTGTTGGACAAATTGTGCTAGCAAAAGCACAAGTGGCAGAAGAAGTGAGGACAGAGCAGGATGCCCTCTAGTTTGCGGTACCAGCTAGGGGAGGGTCTTTGTCTCCAGAGAAACTTTCTGGTGTCTTTGTTGTCTTGGATGGTGCTATCACCCGTATCTTTAGCTGGATTGCACTAGCATGCATGACTGCACCACCTTTGTCCTGCTGTGTAGATCTACCATGTGCTGGCAAAGCTGTTTGAGCAAATGGCAGGTAGCATCTGACTGAGCCATTACTCCTTCTGTCCTAAGATTTTTGGAAGCACAAAAAGCCTAAAAGATGAGAAATACTCTTTCTTGAAATAGTTAGAACAAGGAAGGACTGCCACATTAGTGCCCTCTTACCAACGAGTCTCACTGCTCTGTTGCTACAGTACTTTTGCCTTTGATGAGCTGTGTAGGGCCAAGGCATTTTCCAAGCCTAACAGGAGTTAAACTTCTTCATGCTATTCCCACAAGCGTGTTTATAAATGCAGTTCTTCTTACTCACTGCTGCAGCTAGCCTGTGAGCTATAGCTGCTGTCTGCTTAGTCCAGTGAGTTGCCTGGGACAGCTAGCTCCTCTGCAAAGGAAGACTTCAATATAATGTGAATTACTTACAATATCTATCTACAGATGCCATTACATTATGAAAAGGAGATCTTTTTTTTTGTGGATTTTTTTTTTTTTTTGTGTAAAAAAAAAAAAAAAAAATTACTTACTATCTATCTACAGATGCCATTACATTATGAAAAGGAGATCTTTTTTTTTGTGGATTTTTTTTTTTTTTTTTTTTTTTTAAAAAAAAAAAGCATCCTGGCATTTGTGTTCATCTGTCAGGGAGCAATTGTCACTGGTGGATTGGCATAAACTGGAATAGATGATCTTGAAGGTTGTCCTTTGACTGAGAAGCAGGTAACTGCTCTCCCCAGCCAAGAACATTATGCTATGGCTCATCAGAATTTGTCCCAGATCTGAGGGTCTGCTGCTGGCTTGTCAGCTGGCAGTGGGTTTTCAGAGGTGCCCCAGCTGCTTGGAAATGCAGGTCTGGATCCTTCCCTGAATGGAGGTACTGAAGCAGTAGTAGGTATTTATGAAAAACTGCAAGTATAACTGTTCTTCAAGACAATAAACCTGGGACAAATGAAAACACAGTTGCTTCTCCTTGTAAAGCAATCTTTAGTTCATTGTGGATATGAAAATAATTTGAAATAGCACATTTAAAAATAGAGGAACTGTAAAATTTAACTTGTAGCAAAGTATTCGAAATTCTGGAAATGTGAACGTAGATTCTGCAAACAACCCCTGCTGTACTTCAGCCTGTGTCTTCTGTATCACAGACAGTTACCCAAATATTTGAAGTGCCTTTCATTCAGCTCATTGTGAACTTTGTGGAACAGGAGGTTTTTAGAAGCTATTAAAAAAAAAAACCAACCAAGCTGAAGCACTCTTGGCCTTCAGCTGGAACTGGCACTGAAAACATGGTTCTAGTGGTCATGGTATCTGGATGAGTACCAAGCCCAGATCAAAACGGGACGAATAAGAAAGGCCAGAATTGCTTGTGGTCTGCCTGGAGAGGGTAGTGGAGTGTTAGTGATAGATGCCCCGAGGATCCTATATGGAGTGTGCGACGTGAAGATATTATCCCTTAGCTGACATAATGGAAAACTGGGAGAAAGGTTTGACTTGCAGATGGTAGACAAAACAGAGTAGTGAAGCTGACTCCTCCTGGGAGGGTTTCTAGGTAAATGGCTTTTGATGTAGTCAGTAATTCTTATTAAAGTGACTAACAAGCTGTTGTTGTAAGGACACATGGTTTGTATTAGAAAAGTACTAATATAGCGTAGGGGTAACTATGGCTGGGCTACCAGGGATAGGGCTATCCTGGGGACAGGGCACACTAAGAGAGAGAGCTGCTTGTGGAATCTTAGCTCGAAGTTTCCAGACTTTCAAATGCTTTGTTCATAAGTGTGTGGGTTTTTTTTTCTCTTTATGATGACATCTAGGGATGCCCCAAAAATCAGAGCTCTATCTCACTAGGTACAATCTGAGCAAATCACAGAAAATTGGCACCCCTCAGAGGGCACGGGGCTAGGAGCGGATTGCTGTGGCGGAACACCAGTGGAAATGCACAGGGAGAGGCAGAAAATGTGAATTTTATAGTTTATGGTTTCCCAATCCATGCTGCACAGGGCTGTTTTGTAGATATTGTGAAAGAGACGGGTTTAAGGAGGGATTTAGAAGAGAGTAAAATGGCAGCTCTTTATGTACAGAGTGGTACTTTTTGCCATGGGTTGGCATACAGTGCAGGAGAAATGTAGCTGCATTTTAAAATATCCTGGCTTTTCAGTGCCATACTTGTGTCACTATCTTAAATAATATTTTAACACAATACAGAGACATTCTGGACTCTGATTGGAAGCCCTTTTTCTCATCCCCCAGCATTGTTGTGGTATAGTATATTACCAGCTGGTCCTTCTTCAGCAAGCATCTTGAGGTAGTAACTTTGCAAAGTTTCCTGTAGCTATTACTTTTCCCATACGGAGGATGTTTTGCTGTAATTATGGATTTCATGTTAAGCAAAACTATATAATACGTAGAACAAATATGATGTTGACCATGCTTGAGCACGCCAAAAGTTTCCAATATTCTCAGAAAAGCTTTGTACGCTACTTAGGCTTTTTAGCATCTTGCTTTCCCCACCTCCTTGTCCTTTGCAAATGGTGTGTGGTGTTCCCAAGTTCCCGAGATGTTCAATTGCCATTATAAATGCCATTGTATAAACTTCCCCTGGGACTCTGGAAGTTTCAGGCATCTTAAGCACTACAGGCCCTGGCAATTCAACTTAAGTATTTTAAGAAGGCCAGTCACTGAGGCTTCAGAGTGATTTTTAGCTGTGTCCAGCAGAAGTTTGCAGTCTATAAATTCCATGGTGTGACCCACCAAACCACTCAGTAGCAATCCAAGGCACCAGCCTGCAATGAGGAGGACAAAAGAGGAAAGTAAATTTGAAGCTTCAAGGCCCAACTGGTTTGATTTGTGACTTTAAAGTACATGGAGACACTTTTCTTGGAAGAGCTTCTGATCCTTTCTTGTCTGCCAAATGCCTTTCCCAAGCAGACTTTCTGAAACCAATCTCCTGTGTATATTTTTGTAAGTGTGGTTTCTCGGGGTCTTGGAGAGCTATCAGCTTCTTGATGTCTTATCTGAAAGCTAGTCACAAAGGCTGTCTTTCATTCTGCTGACTGAGGCAGTTCTCCTGCAGCTTCTCACCCCAACACTTCTCCATTTAAAATGAAAGTATAATTAGAAAACAACTTTCCTTTTTTTCCTCTACTGATCTCTGTCAGTCTTCTGTGCATCTCTCTGTTCAGCCAGGGCTGTTGCTTTGCTCTCGATGGCTTTGTTCTGCTTTCCTTTTCCGAGGAGACTGTGTTGCCGCGTGCATCGTGGAGTTTTGGAGAAGGTGTTGAACTGAGTGATGGGGAAGAGCCATCCTGAGGGTGGCTTGAAGAAGACAAACAGGGCGATTTGTGATGGTTTCGTTCCCCACGGTTCCCCTCGCTGCAGAGCAACTGTGCAACTGGATCTGCCCTTAATCAGAGTAACACCTTAAAAAGTTTTTACTGTGGTGCATTGCTGGTAGAGGAGTTTGCTCTTGCAGAATTCCTGTTTTGCTTTAAGTCCAGCGCTGGTGGTTGAAGAGCAGGTGTGTGAGTGCCATATCCTTTCTGTAAGGCTGAGATTGAGGTAGCAGGCTATGAAAGTAGCGTTGCAGCTGCAGGCCATGTGACAAGCTTTAAGAGCGTGTGCTTACTGTAACCAATAAAGCATCTCAAACATTGACCTTCCAGCCTTTCCCCATCTGTACCTGTTTAACATACAGATGGGGGTAAAGCACATTTGGGCTTGGCAGGACCCCTGCCGCCCATGCGGAAGGAAAACGCTTTTAACCAGCACATAATGAACTACACATCCTGGTTTTCACTCTCCGCTGCCCACCTCCCTTTCTGAAACAGAGCTGGGGGGGATCCGTTTCCAGCTGTCTCCAAATAGGAGGTCCTGGGAAGACAAGAGCAAGGCTTGGTCCGCTCCAAGGCAAGGAAATTCAGGACAGGGTTGTATGTATTTAAAACTAGATGGTAACATCCAAGTGTACCTTCGAAGCACAGGTGTGGCCAGCTCTGTGATGCCACACCCTTTTCGATTACTCTCCGGCCTCGGCTCACATGCAGTATTTGAGAGACCATGGAGCGTTTTGTAGTTTTAATACTGCTGGCCTTGCCGACTGGGGGTTTTCCTCCTTAATCTGCAGCAGTGGCCTAGGTTTCTTTTGGCAAAGGTCTTCCTCTTTTTGAAATGTGGATATCAAAGAGGACAGTGCATCCAGGAGAGAGCAAGAGCTACATCCACCAGTGGAGGAGGGGACAAAGGATTAATTAGGGCTGAGGGTTAATTGGGATTTTTACCAACTCTAGCAAGTCCCTCTGTCCTTTGCCCCTTCTCTTTGGAAACACTTGGCTCACTGGCAGAAGGGTAATAAGTGGAGTATCTTCTAAATAAAAGTGGAACTGACTCTGTGTGGGCAAAATTCCCTTGTTGTGGACAAAGTTAGACCAGATGGCCGTTAGGGACTCCTTTGGCCTTCAAATCGCTAAGAGGCAAGCAGACGCCTAGTGCACTCAAACACTGTTGAGTACGTCAGAGGAGTGATCTCCCTTTCTGAAGCCAGCCAGGCAGCTACAGGAGCTTGGGCGTCAACTTTTAGTCTGGAAAGGCCTCTCATCCCCTTTTGTGTCATGCACCAACACTTCCCCTCTCCTTGCTTCCTAGCTTTCAAGTTTCTCTCCCGCTGCTCACTTTGCTGCAGTCGGTCGCTGTCAAGTGCGGAGATGAAAGCCCACTGCCCACGCGAGTAGAAGGGCAGAAGGTTGAACTTGCCAGCTGTCTCCTCTGCACACGTATATAGAAAGCAGGTGGGGAGTACACATTTACTCTCCTCATGAAATGAAGGTGTCCTCAGTGGCTCACTGGCGTTCTCCCATGTGCCCCTGAGGTTTGCCATCCTGGCACGGCAACGTCTGTCCCTCTGACAGCACAAGGATTTGCTCCTGGCCCCTATGCAGGGTTCCCACGCGTGATCCTGGTGTGTCTACATCCAAGGGGGCTTAGGTTAAAAATACATACTGTGTACAATGGTGAAAGCTGTTTCCTCTCTTCCTTGGTAGATCAATGAACACCACTGCCTGATTTTTTCTGAGCAATAATAACATGCAAGCAGTGCAACTTTGACCTTCCCGTATTGTTTGAGGGAGCGGCTGGCTAGGAAACACTGGGGGGCTCCACAGTCTGAGTGGGAAGCAAGGTGCTTTCTGTGGCCCTGCATTTTATCTACACCACGTTCCTGCTTTCCCAGCGACTGTTGGATTGATTTAAGTAGCCGGGGGAGAGCTGTTTGCTTCTTCTGTGTTCGGGAAGGTAGACGGGGAAGGGAGCAAGTTGGTAAAGTTGAGCCTCATCCATGAAGCAGAGCACATGGAAGAGGGGTGCCTGTTGCTGCCACGGAGTGAGGGGTGGGTGCACCGCTGATTTAATGCATCTGGGGGAGGAGAGCAACCCGCTGCTGCTTCACTTGGCATTGATGGGGGAGGTAGCAGGAGAGCCTATGCCACTACGTCCATTTTTCTGAAGGTGGGTGATTGGATTTTTTTTGTATTATTGTAAGTTTGTAAAGAATGTAATCTGTCTGTTGGGGGCACAAGGAGAAAACGGGGGCCTTTCTCTTTTTGGGTGAGGCTGTTCTTATGTTGCTGTGTTTTTTGTTGTTGGGCGGGGAGGGGGTCTAGAGGCCATGGGGGCAAAAGCCTGGCCCTTGTCAACTGATTGCAACTGTCCCAGGGCAACAGGAGGGTGAGCTGATGCTGCGGCAGAGACCTTCCACACCAAGCTGTGAAAACAACCCCCGCCTGCCTCCTTTAGTGGGGGAAATCTGACCTGCGTGGGGCTCTGCACTGGGTGCAGAGTGGGACTTAACACTCGAGGGCTGGTCCTACTCATCTTCGGCTCAGTTAGAAACTGAGCTGGCTGGCTGCCCATGCTGTTTAGGAAAGGTTGGATCTGATAGCCCGAATCTCTCAGTGGAAGGAGTTCATGCTGGACTTGCTCGCCCCAGTGCTCCTCTCCCTAGTGTGGGCTCAGATCCTGCACCTCTCCATCTCCTGGTGCCCAGGAGCCCCGGCTCTCGCCCCCGCCTCCCTCCCCGTCCCGTAGAGCACAGTGTCAGGGATTGTCTTCTCTCTCCTGCTGCTGCAAAGTTGTGTGAACTTTCCTGGTCAATACTGGAAAGGGGAATGCTATTTATTTTTATATTGTGTATATTTTGTCTTGGTCTGCTGATTACCTTTGTTCCCCAAGAGCGACAGTTACCTCAATAGTTAGTTTAATACTGTGTGTTGGGTAATTTTTTTAAAGAACTTTTTTAAAAGCTTGATCCTTGGAGGTCTGTAGATTTTATTTCCATATGAATTGGTTATTTTGTATAAAGTACGTTCTTAAAATAGCAATCACCCATGCTGTATGTGTGTTTTCTTGTCTCCTAGATGGTCTCCCTCTTCCTTTGTAAGGGGGGAGCGGATGGGGGCGGGGGGGGAACACAGAGGGGGTTTTTTGGAGAGACAAAGCCCTGGACTGCAGTCAGACCCCTGGTGCCCAGGAGCCCCGGCTCTCGCCCCCGCCTCCCTCCCCGTCCCGTAGAGCACAGTGTCAGGGATTGTCTTCTCTCTCCTGCTGCTGCAAAGTTGTGTGAACTTTCCTGGTCAATACTGGAAAGGGGAATGCTATTTATTTTTATATTGTGTATATTTTGTCTTGGTCTGCTGATTACCTTTGTTCCCCAAGAGCGACAGTTACCTCAATAGTTAGTTTAATACTGTGTGTTGGGTAATTTTTTTAAAGAACTTTTTTAAAAGCTTGATCCTTGGAGGTCTGTAGATTTTATTTCCATATGAATTGGTTATTTTGTATAAAGTACGTTCTTAAAATAGCAATCACCCATGCTGTATGTGTGTTTTCTTGTCTCCTAGATGGTCTCCCTCTTCCTTTGTAAGGGGGGAGCGGATGGGGGCGGGAGGGGAACACAGAGGGGGTTTTTTGGAGAGACAAAGCCCTGGACTGCAGTCAGACCTGGTTGTACCACCTGAAAGCCATTTACAAGAGAGCACCTGGAAAGCTAATTGGGATCGTTTCCCCTTCCGAAACACAGCTGTCTGCCTAGGAACAACCCAGTTGTGGAAATGAGATGGTGTCACCGCTTTCCCCCTGAGTCCCTGGTGGGCTGTGGGTTTTTCTGCAGCCCAGGTGTGCCGGAAAGCCTGCCTCCCTCCCCAAACACCGCATGGTCTTGGGTTGCAGGTAGACCAAACTTGCGTGACACCTCTCTTTTTGCTTAAGAAGGGCGACTGCTCTTGAGTAAAGCCCAAGGTGTGATGCTGCTATGAAGGAAGGAATTTAGCCTACATGGTTCCCTTTTGTGCTGCTTTAATGCTAAGCAGCATAGGGGATGATGGCCCTCGGGCTGTTAGAGGAATGGGAAGCCTTTCGAGCTCACATGAAGTGGTCTGAATCCATATTGGACCCAAAACAGCACTTGCCATTTGCTGTTTATTGAATCTCCCATGTGAGATGGGGCAGTGGTTGCAGCTCTCCTAGCAGAGAGGTGTTGAAAGACTTTGTCACGCGGGTTTTGGCACCAAAACTGGGAACTGGCCGTACCGTTTCATGTGGGAAGGTGCCTGCTGTAGGTGCATGAGGGCAGCTTGCACTTGGCCCTTGCACAGCTGGTCCCTGAATAAATAACTTGCTCAATTTTGCTGATTCAGCAGCTTTTCATCAGGAGAAAATCGAGGTGATTTTCCTTATAAGTTGGTGCCAGCAAAAGGGGGCACGGGGGATGAATGGCAGAAGGCCGGGTGCATGAAGGCTCCCAGGCACATGCTGCGTGTGCCGTCCCTTTCCTCCCCAGCTCTAGCTGGTGAAAGCTCCCTCTGTCTCCTCCAGGGCTGGTAACAGATGCTCTTGCTCACATCTTCTCCTCCTGCCAAAACAGCTTTGCAGAGTAGCCTGCTTATGCCACAGGCTCCGTCTGCCCCTCCTGCAGGAGCCTCGCTGGGGCCGGAGCTGCTCTCGAGCCCAGCGTGCTCCCCTGGCTCACAGGACCGAAGCTGCCTCTGCAAAGAGATGCTCACAAAATGTTTCTCTGCGACATGACACCCAGCACTTGCTGGCCAAACCAGGGGCCTCATCCTGTCCTCGTAGCTCTTCTTTCCCTCTGTGTGCCCTAAGCAGCAAGTTCATTCCCTGAGGTCGCCAGCATTTTAGAAAGACGGGCAAATGAGCCCAAGTGAACAAACTGGTCAAGAACAGACTGTAAATCCCCAGCGCATCCCTGCTCCTGGGGCTGTTCAGGGACTCACTGTACCCTCCATGGCTTGGTCTGAGAGTGACTTATTGGCCACGTACTTGCATATTTTATGTGCAAAGAAGCCCTCAGGAGCGCATGTTGGCACCTTCCCATCGCTGGGCATTTGGAGGAGCCTGAGATGTGATCCGCTGCACCCTGACATCTCGAGCACCCCGACACCTCGAGCACCCCAAAACTGCCAGCCGGGTGTGGGAGCTGCCTCTGCTGCCCGGGCCAGGCGGGTGAAGCCAAGCATCCTGGTGGGTGCTTCCTGGCATGGCCACAGCTCCAGGCCCTGCAGAGGCTGCTTGAGGACATTGGCCCCTCCGAGCTGGGGCGAGGTAAGTTGTTCCCGGGGGCGGGCAAAGGGCTGCTCTCTGTCACATATCCCCCTTCCCCCTCTCCTCCCCACGGGGCCAGAGTTCGGGGTGACAAGAGCAAGCTGTCCAATTTAGGAAGGGGAGGAATTTGGTCGCCCCATCAGTCCCAGGAAGCGTTTGGGTCAGAGGGGATTGGCAGGGGGAGATTTCTAATCCTGGGGCTAAGCTGGCGCTGAGTGGAGACGGCGCTAATTGGAAACAGTCCGGGGGAAGGGATGGAAAGTTGCTGCTTTTAGAGCTGCCTTGCAGCCCAGGCAAAGACAAAGCTTATCTGTGCTATAGGAAATGCCATGTCCTAACCTTGACAAGATGCTATCGTGAGTGTAACAGGCGGTATCAAGCTAGGCCACGTGTCCACCTAATTTTTTACCTTTCTTCCTACTTTCTGCTGTCCACGATTCTCATTTCTTCTCCTTCCTTCCCTCCATGGGTTAGCAAAGTTACCCCCTTGTACTAAGAGTGAGCTTTCCTGAGCTCTTAGGCTGAGGCTTTAAACTTTCAACTTCCTTTCTAGCCCAGTTCTCTCTGAGGCCTGGGATGCTTCCCAGCTCCAGCTTTGTGTCCAGCCATCTCAGAGCACCTCGCTAATCCATGCAGGCTTGAACTGGGGATGGGTGGATGAATCGGTTTCAATAGGAATCAATTTAGTGCCCAGTTTGAGTGTGGAAATAAATGGCAGCCCCCCATCCCCGTCATGGTGCAGCCCCTGGGGGAGCTCCAACTCCAGGAAGGCTTTTGCTAGAGCAGATGGTCTTTGGGGGGGTGCCTAACAGCGAGGGAAGAACTGGAGTGCCCTTAGCACCCGTCAGTGTTTGAGAGGGGGTTTTTTTCTTGTTTTGTCTATTTCCCTAAAAATAAAGAATTCTGCAGGTTGTTCCCATCTTGAATTTTCCTATTAGTCACCACAGTTTAGCATGGGAGACACCACCTCGCACAGAAAGACAGGACTAAGGCGTTTAGGGTAGCTCAGGAGGACTCAGATTTAGGCTAAAAGGAATGGTTTCTATTCACATAAATGTTTTGTTTAGTTATAAGTACTAGAAAAAATATATCCACTCATAATTTCAAGATTTTTATTTTGTCCCACATTGAGATGTAAAATGCAGTGTTTCCAAGCAGCCGGGGATCTCTTGAGGGATGGGACTCTCCTATATCGCCTCCAGCCCTCGAAGCTGCAGTTTTTGTTTGGTGGAGGAGGCATAAGCAGAGAAAGGTGAAGCGAAGCTGCTCACCCAGCGGGGCAGCCCACATCCCTGGCAGGCGGGAATGGACCTAAATGCCTTGCTCCCAGCCATAAGCTCAGTCTGAGGGTGCAGTGTTGTTGTATATATATTTATACACACACATAATGCATTTTAGAGCATCCCAAGCGCTAACAAAAACTGCAAACTTGTTGTGTACCATAACAAAAGCCGTAAAAGACGGCCCCCAAATGGGGAGCCCCGAGGGCCTCGTGCTTGCCCAACAGAGGAGACAGAGCAGCTTTGCTGGAGGAGGAGGAGAAGGTGGAAAGGGGCAGGGGCTCGCCGCGGGCCTGGAGCAGCATTTCAGGGCTGCCCCCTCCTCCTCTGTCAGCACTGGGAGGCCACATGTTCCCTGCCCGCTGCCCTTTTTAAAATTCCTTTCCCAAAGAAGCTGCCAGGGTGGAAGGATCGTAAAAAGTTCACCCCCTTGTCACAAATGCACCCGTTCTTCCGGGGCCGGTGGGCAAAAGTTGTTTGCAATTTCCTCAGGCCACGACCTTTGTTTTGACCATGGCGGAGGAGGATTGCAATCCATCAAACACTCGCCTGGCCCACACCGGGGGCGGGGGAGAGGGCTGCCTTCGGCTGGTGTGTGTGGGGGTGCCTGTCCAAGGGGCACAAGGACACCCCTTTGCCCCTTGGGTTTGGTCAAGAGGCAGGGGGAACGCCTTGCTGCTGGCTCAGCTGATGGTTCAAGCTTCCTGATGGGGGATTCAGTGAGGGAAACTGCACCGCGTGTGCCACACGATACGCTCCTGCCGGAGAGATTTGAGAGAGTTTGCTTTAATTTCTTTCCTGAGAGGGATGTTGGATCGCAATTTGCTGCATCAGCAGAGTGGGGAAAGATGTCTTGCAGGACTTGTGCCTAGAGCCAGCCCTGCAGACCGGCTGGCTGCATCAGGACCGTACTTTTAGCAGGAGCTTGGACAAAATGAGAGATGCCAGCAGATTTACCGCCTCCAAAGCCCCAGCTGCTAATGGTCCCTGACATTCCCAGGCTGCACAGGCTTTTGCAAGATCCCACACCACTAGGTTTTATTAGGAAAATTGGTGGCAAACTAGAACCATCCCCTGGGAAACAGCTCCCATAGGTGTCTGCCTCTCCGCTCAAGTTCCCAGGGGGGCAATTCATTCCAGGAACATGTTCCCCTGCACCAGGGTGTCCCCTTTGAAGACGTACCTGCATATGAAATGAATCTCCCCTGAGGAAATGCAGCCTGCGCATACCAGGCTACCCCGCTTCCCTTGGCCGCCTGCCCCGTCTCCCCTCCCTCTGATCTCCGCTTCCCTAGGGAAAGGCATCCTACCGCGCTTCCCTGCTGTTAAATACAGATTCCCTTGGGAAGTTACTCTGTCATGAACCCCCCTTGGTCAAGCCTTTGGAGAGCACCTTGATTTTGGGGTCAGAAGGGAGGGTTTCATCTGGCCCCTTGTGTAACACCAAGCATGGCCTTGCAACACCCGCACCAACCTTTCCAGCCCAACCACATGCATGGGAACCAGGGTACTTTTTTTTTTCTAGGAAGGAGCTGTGTCTTGATTTCCAGGCAAGGCAGACCATGATGTGGAGAAATGTGCTGCTTGATTCCTTGTTCGATGAGGATCCTTTGAGCTCAGGGAGGAGGAGAAGAGACAGACCTCTTACATCTTGAACTGAAAACCTCGTGCTGGAGGGGGAGGCAGCTCCTCGAACTAGGAGGAGGAAGAGGGAGCCACGCGTGAGCTCCCCAGAAAGTCCGTAGGAGACAAACCAGACCTCTTGGTAGGCATCACCCTCCTCTCCCATGTCAGTCGTCATCACACTTTGTAGCCTGTGGATGCTGATGCCGCTTCTCTGCAGCTCTCTTCTCCCCCTCTGATTTTCCCCTCTACACCTGTGTACCTGCTGCATGACTTGCACCAAACCCAACCCTCTTCTCTGCCCTTGTCTGCATGCACATCCCCAACACCTGGCTTGGCGCCCAGCTCCCTGAGAGCCAGCCCGGCCCACCAAACCCCACCTCCCCTCCTCTGGCTGACCTGCCTCCCGCCATTTGCTCCATGGGTCCCAGTGGTTCCTGGTGGTGACAGCCCCAGGTGTGACAGCTTCGAGGGCATCCAACATCTCACTGCTTTCCTCCAGCTGCCTGGAGGCTGTTATGGACCGAGTACAGAGGTGGCATCCCCTGAGAGAGCTGAGCCCCCTGTCACCAGTCTGTCCCCTCGAAAGGACGCCCTGGGCAGGGCCAGGGCAGCTTCTTCTCCAGGTGGAGAGGAACGAAGCCTACCACTGAAACAGCCTTTTTGTAGGGGTCAGACCAGGTCTTGCTTTGCTGGTGCAACCCACCATGAGCCAGATGTCAGGTCTGGAGGAGGGGAAGTCAGTGACCATCGCATGGGTGTGTGTGCTAGCTGCCGTCCCATGTATGTGACCGACGAGCACATCTGTGGGCATCATGCAATGGGGATGTCTGAGATTTGGCGGCATCGTGGGGGGAGTCACGGTGGGGCACACTCTGCTGCAGCAGTTCAGGGAAAGTTGCCCTGGTCTGGGGGCCTTGCAGGGACAGGGCTGCTCCTCTCAGCAGGGACAAAAGTACCCAAATTCAGCCCCCCTGAAAGGCCAGAAACCTGCCAGCAGTGCTTATTGCCAAAGCTTGTGATTCTGGCACGAGTCTGGGCAGGGCTGGTTTCTCTGTTTGCCAAGATGCAGGTGATGTTACTTGACAGTCATCTTTCATTTTAAAATGTTGCCTGTAAAGAAAAGCTTGAACGCCCTTCCTGCTCACATGGCAAGGGGAAACAAGCCCTTTCCCCTTGTAAGCAAATCTTTAAGGGTTTTTTTTTAAAGCGCTTGATCCAGCAGCGCTGGAGTTCAATGTCTTTGACATCCCACCACATGGCGACCATTGCTGCAGCTGAACAGGGCCAGCGGCTGCAGGCTTGGGCTGTCGTGGAGGGGATTTTGTACCCTGGGTGCTGGCCCCATGCCTGCTGGCGTTTAGGGTCCGTCGCTGCCAAAACACCAAACATGGCCACTCCTTGCCACCCTGCCCAGCTCCCTGTGTGCATCCCGGAGGACTTGTCACTCCATCTGGGCTCAGAACGCCCATTTTCAGGCCTCACTGAAATTAAACCACACCCCAAAGGTTGCTCTCTTTTCCCCAGGCCCTGCATTAGCTGATCTCCCTCCAGCCCAGGAGTCCCTCCATGCCAGGGCTGCAGCTCCCACATTGCTCAAAGCAGTTTTGGGGGGCCAAGGCTGGGCACTGCAGTGCTCGCCCCAGGGCATTGGCAGGCATGGGAACAGTGGGGAGCCAGGGCTGGACACCGCTTGGCTCCGCCAGCGCCTGCCTGTTCTCCGGGGCTGGTGCCGCTTGCCTGCTTTGAAGGAGAGGGTGCGCAGAGCATGGGAAACAGCGATCATCTTGCTTTGGATTTTCATCCCCCTCTCCCAGTCACGCATGTCTCTGGGCCTGCCCTATAGGCAGATGTATGGCGAATGCCCACATGCCAGATGTCCTGGGAGATCAAAGTTGCTGCTCACTGCATCCTCCGTTCACGCGTGCGCCCACACACACCCCTGCGCCTCCCAAAAGACATATAACTTATGGTCTCTCTCTCCTCTCCAAGATATTTTCCTTCCCTTCCTTTGTTTGCTTTCCAACCCCCCCTTTCGTCTTTGGCACTCCCTGCAGCCCCGGCCGCGCCAGCAGGGAAAGGCACCCTTTGCTCCCACTAACAGCATCCAGCGGCGGGCGGGGGTGGGGGGAGCGAGCGTGAGGTGCCTTGCGGGTTTCCCGTCCTTCTTCCCTGCCTCTGGGATTTGCCACTTCCTGGGGTGGGAGGCGAAAGGACCCGTCACCCAGGGGGTGGCTCTGCGGTACCCCTGCACCTCCCGCCCCACCCTACGCGGCTGAAAGGAGCTGAGGGGTGTTACAGCTCCACATGGCGACCGGGAAATTCCCCTCGGACATCCGCCTTTGCCCCCCTGCAAATTTCTTCAGCCCGCTTATCTCCCCATAGTCCTGTGGGGGTTTCCCAGTCTCAGCCTCTGGGGAAGCCCTGAGGCCCTCGGGGACAATGCAATGCCTCTAGCACAGGGGCCTGCGCCAGCACGGAAAGCCTTTTTGGTACATCAGAGGTCTCCAAAGCAGGGTGCATGCAGAAGAAAACACCACTGGGGTGCAGGAAGAAAATACTGTTTGTACTATTAATAAATAATGTAAAATAATATTTATTTCATCTTAATCTCATACTTTTTTAATGTCTATTTTTGTGTATGTTTTATAATGTACCACAGGGGCCTGCGCCAGCACGGAAAGCCTTTTTGGTACATCAGAGGTCTCCAAAGCAGGGTGCATGCAGAAGAAAACACCACTGGGGTGCAGGAAGAAAATACTGTTTGTACTATTAATAAATAATGTAAAATAATATTTATTTCATCTTAATCTCATACTTTTTTAATGTCTATTTTTGTGTATGTTTTATAATGTACACTGTATATAAGTAAATATATATATATATATATATATATATATGGGGGGGTGTATGCCCCCCAATATATTTATTTACTTTTATCGATAGGAGTGCACAATCAAAAAAGTTTGGAGCCCGCTGGCCTAAATCACCAGCCAAAGGTTAAAATCAAAGCAAAGGTGGATGCCCGAATGCCAGCACCTCACTCAGCAGCGTGGAGACCGCCTTACAGAAATAAAGCAGCCGAGCTTCAGCCAGCTCCAAGGGTTTGCCTCTCTCCTCTTTTCTCCCGCCGTTACCTAATGAGAGGTCAGGAGGCTTACGGGGACCTTGGGCACAGAGCCAAAGCCAGCGCAAACCTCCCCGCTAGGTGCTGCAGATGGGGAAATTCCCATTTGGGGTTGCGTGGAGGGGAGAAACATGCACTTTCCCCATCTTCCCACTGCGTCAGGCGCCCCTTCCGCCTGAGCCAACAGATAAGTCGACCGGCCTCTTGCCCAGCTCTCCTTGCAGAAAAGTCACAGGCTTTATTTTTGTCTGCCTGTATTTCAGAGGAATGCTGTGTGCCCAGCGCGCGGTGCAGCAGAGCCGCCTCCTCCCTAGAGGAGGGACCCGCTCCCCAGCTGTTGGGTTGGAAAAGCACTGTCTCCCTGCCCGCAGCACGTGCTGGTTAGCTATAGTTAACCTATAGCTATAGCTGCCTGGGCAGGGGGGGGACACAGAGGGGTGAGTGCCCCCACCCACCTCTCCAGCCCCCTTTAGATGAAAGCAAAGCAGTAGCGGGTACAGCAGAGCCGTGGCTGCCACCAGGCAGAGCCGCGGCCCCCCCAAAAAAACAGGCACAGCCGCGGCCCCTCCTGTCTCCCCGATGGCTCGGGGCAATGGCAGTGCCCGGGGTGCTCCGGCATGTGGCCAGCCTGTCTCCATGGGGAGCACGAGGGGCTCTGGCCAGGGAGGTGGATACCAGCCCGCTGCCAGCCTGCCATGGCAGCAAGGCGAGAGCCATCTCCGGTCCAGCTACCCCACCGGTGCACGCAGCCATCGCTTCCAGTCGTGAGTAGCTCGTGCTTAATGAAAAAGGGAAACGCAAGATGAAAAAGGAATGATTAGTACAGAGCAATAAAACCGATCAGATGCAGGGAGATATGGTAGTAATATATTAAATAAGGAACAGAAAAAAAGCCAGATGGTTGCTCTGATTTACTTTACAACTCCAGATGACTTCGGAATAGGTCACTTGGAACTGAAAGGCAAATGCTTCAGGTTGGATGAAAGTAAACACTTTGTGCCTGCCGACATAACGCGTACGAGGCCGATGAATGTCCTGCTGCAGAATGGCATTGACACAGCTGGGGTAATAACATTTCTAGTTGTTTTTAATAGGTTAGCACCTTTAACCAGCATTGCAGCATTAGTTGCTGTCACACTGGGATGAAAATTTCAAAATGCAAAGGTTTTAGAGCATGAGCGATGAAGCGCTCATGCTCTTAGTCCAGAATGATTCCCCCTGGACACAGCACGGCAGAGCTTCCTCTGTGTGGTTTATTGCCACAGGCGGGACGTGGACGTCCTCGGTGTTAACAATTCACTTGTGCCCATTCCTAAAGTCCAGCGATGCTGTGGGCTCGGGAGACCTTGTTGCTCCATCAGCATTTCTTCTCCTAGGGACCATTTCTGTTCAGGGACTTCTCCCACCCCAACCAGCATTCGCAGGGTAGCCAAGGGGCCACTGCAGATGTTGCGGGAGCCCTTGCCATCAGCCCAAACTTCTCATTGCTTTGCTCTCCCACCACGTGATCCCACCGGCAGTCCGGGAGGGCTGCGAGAGCTGCTGCTGCTCTGGAGCAGCACCCACTTAGCAAAGGCTGCACAGTGAATGCGCTGGTTTTACATGCACGAATGCTGTGAGCGGCTTTGGGGGGGGGAGGCAGGTACTTGTATGTGGTTGCCCACATGCGTTTTTAATCACATCTGTGCCTTTGCGCCATGAGTGTGCCATAGTGAGTGGATGTAAACATGCCCGCACAGCCCTGGGGACAGCTGCATATACTTCTATGTGTTGTGCAGATGGTGTGTAGGTATCATCTTGGGTGTCCCATCTCTGGCATTTGTGGATCCAACAGTATCACCCCTCAAGGTGTTTGATTCACACTGATCAGTAGATGAACGTTCAGGGAGTGCGTGGGGCTGCTGGCTATACATACAAGGTGTGTGGAGTCTTGCCTGTCTGGGCAGCATTTACACCTAAGTAAAGAGGATAACTGTCAGAGGGTAAATGATTAAACAGTTGCTCTAATAACCCAAGTTTAGCCTAGCATTGAAAAATTATGTGATCTCAACAGGCATATCTATTACAAAGCCTTTTTAACCAGTACATAAGTAATCTGTGGAACTCATTGCAGGATATCTGAGAAGCCACTTGATTGATTTTTTTTTTAACAAAATACCTCTGTGTTTAAAAGCGGTGTGAAATAGTACCCCAGTTCTAAGTGCTAAAAAAACCCTCCCGGAGGTATCTTGAGCCCCACGACTTAAAGCTGATCACCAGCTGAAGTCAGGAGGGAATTTCTTTTTCTGATACAGAATATTCGAATTCCCTACAGAATTTTTGGCTTCTTGTGCCTTGCGACAAGAAACACTGCTGCTGCTAGGTGGCCGTGGCCCAGTATGTACAAGTGAGTGTGTTTTGGGAGCAGGGAACCAGGGAGGAGACCCGTGAGTGCAGGGGTGAGTGCTGCCAGCATGGCCAGGAAAGCGGTGTCTTTGCAGTCGGTGTGCCAGCGTGTGCACACCTGTGTCCGTGTCCCCGTGGTGCGGTCGTGCCTGGGCTGTCCTCTGCAGAAAGTTGAGATGGTGGCGGTTGGGAGAGGAGCCGGGACTCACTGACTGGGATTTGCTCGCCCCCTGAAGATGCTGGAAATTCAGCTCAGGATCCTGGAGGCTGGGATGAAACCTGCTTTGGACTGGGGAGATGCACAGACATCCAGGCTGTCGCTTGGTGCTGTGTCGTGAATCCCTTTGGTGTGGGGAAGCATCGCCCTCAATAAGCCCTCTGTGCCTCAGTGAGGGCTCTGCAGTCCTACCCCACAGAGCCCATGGGCGGTGGCAGGGATGCCTGGGAAGTCACTCAGGTAGCGGGTGAAAGGAGCCTCCCAATTCCCGCAGTCCCAGCCCTGGCTAGTGATGCTACCGTCTTCCTTCAAAGTGTTTGGAGCTGAGAGCAGAAGTGTGGAATGAGCGCCTGCACTTAAACTGCTCAGCATCACGTGCACAGGGGAAAAATACTCATAATTTCATTTTTAGACAGATTAATAATGTTCTCGCGCTCCCACTCAAGAGTTGCTTTGGGACTAACTTCCAGCATTTTGCTGCTGATAGTGAGGCTCCCCTCTCCTTTTAGAGCCCTCTGAGGGGAAACCACCAGCCTTTCTCCAGAAAACGTGCCAAGAAGGTTTTGTCCATGGCGGGTCTCCACTACAGGGTTGCTGTGACCATCTGGGTCAAAATGACCTTCACTGGCAGAAAGGTGTGACAATCACACTGCAGGCAATGGTCCCAAGAAAGCCAGGTAGAGGCTGTGCATGTGTGAATGGAAGAAGAGTTCTGCACAAGATAACTGCCCCTCCAAATACCAGGAATATTTCAACATGTCCCTCTCTCCCTTATTTGTGTTCGGCTTGCCAGCTAGGGCAAGCTAAGACAGTTTTCCCTCCTCCTCCTGTCCACTTCCAGCCAGACGTCAAGATGCTGCCTCCGTATTTGATACCCTGCAGCCACGGAGAGCACCGTGGAGCTGTAGAAACTCAGGGGGTGGCAGCTCTATGCCAGCAGCTACCTGCTAAAGGGAGAAGGCCAGCAGGTGGGGAAGAGGAATGGCTCTGCTAATACACAGGGCTAAAGAACCCATATGGGCAGCCAGGAGAGAGGAAGGAGGCGAAAGCGTGAACTTCCTGCATGCCCTGCAGCTGGTTTAGGAGGCAACAAGTCTTTTAGACCTTAGAGGTTCACGCTATAAAGTCAAAGCTGCTCAGAAACCAACGATCTTCCAATCCTTCTGTTAAAAGACTTCTGACGGCTTCATGTGAAAAATAAGGATGTTTCTGCCACTGGCAGATGGTAGGATGAAACCCAGGATCCTGAACAGCCCCAGGGGCTGCAGTTGGTGCTAGGCTGGGTATGTGCAGTCACTTGGTGTTTAGGCAGGGGTGTGCGGGCCAGAGACTGTCTAGAAAAAGGAGCTGACCTCACGCAAACGCTCTTGGACGCAGGATGGAAAAGGGCCTTCAGAAATGTTGGGAGGGACTACCCTCAATAGTTTCACTATGCAGTCTCTCACAACACATCAGCCTTGAACTACCTAAAATAATGTGGTAGCCTTGATTTCCTCGGCTTTTGATTTCCATAATGTAACACGGGCTGGCAAATGACATTTTTTGGCACATTGTCAGTATGATTCTTAACCTGAGAATGCTCCTGTACAGATGTTTTTCTTGCTTTCTCTAAAGCAAAGCCAAAAAAGCGGTATGGGATGCTCTGGAAGAGATGCCTAGGAACACAGATTTGGGGCTTCCCAGCCAGCTCTACCTTGGCTGAGAGCGGCAGGAACTTCCCAGCCCTGGAAGGGCCTTCTTGTCAGGGCCTGTTCCCTGCAAACATGTTTAAGAGGCAGAATAGGGGCCCCCACCTGCCTCTCTGAGCTGCCTGTATCAAACAGCAAACATAGCCAAACCGCGCTGCAGTCTGTCTGGGCTCTCGCTCAGGGCTAAACACCTTTTGCCAAGTTGCTTTACTGCAGTCTGAAGTCTTTGCTCCCCAGAATAGCAGCTCAGAGTTCACTTAACCAAGGAAAATTTTTTGCTTTGAATTTTTCTCTGGGGTAGTTCACTTTTATTTCCAAATTTTTCTGTTCCTCATTTACTGCAATTTCTTTGGAATTAAATAAATAGGTAATTTTCCCTTAAACTCCCAGACTATTTTAGGCACAGACTGTGGGTCTATGGAGACGGCTCCAGTCTCATTGTACCATTCTATGTACACTATTGGTCTGTGTAAGGCATTATCTAACACTTCTATTTTTCAACAGGGATGCATATTCTTCTTTTACTTATTTCCCACTGCTTGCTAACATCAGCAGGTCAGGACAGGGGCACATGACAAACAAGGCTCCCTCCTTCTGCCAGCTTGCCTCCGGCTGCACGCTGGGATCTGTGACCTCTCTGGACAGCGAGCACCCAAAAGCCTGTAGCCGTGCTTTCGTGGCAGGATTCACACAAAAGCTGGGTTCTCACTGCTAGCTTTTAAACAAGGCTTGTTATGGAAAACACGGCCGTGCTTTCCTTCAAGACTGGCTCTCAGCAGGGAGCTGGGCACTTAAACAGCCTCCCTGCAGCACACTCGCCCTGTCACTACCAGTTTTCTGATGGGTAGCGCTCACCCCCTGACAGCCCGCTCAGAGCTTCCTGTGAGAAGTACAGCTCTATCAACTGTCACTGGCTTAATAAAGACATCGAGGCTTGGATACTTTCTGGTTGTTTTCTTCTAGTCTTTCTCTCACCTTGACACTTGTGCGCACCTCCAGGGATCATTCATACAGCATGTGTCTCTCTGATTAACGTTAATACCTCTCAGTGTGAAAACTAAGTACTAAAAAAGAGGTTGTGACTCAGATGTGCAGTAACGTTTTAAGTCCTCTGCTGATCACTTAGTGTCAAACCTGCTCTTAAATTTTCCATAGCCAACTGTGCAGAACAAGTGCAACATTATCTATTTCCCTAACTCCTTTTCCAGCACTAGACAGAACCAGCTCTGCACTCTCCATTAATCTGCGGTGCTTGCCTCTCCCAACACAGCTTAATTCTTTTACCTGAACCCTGATTTAATGCCTCCTTTGTTCCCTGTATTTGTCCAGTTTCTTAATGTGCTGATCTGGCTTAGGGCTTGTTTACTATACCCAACTGGAATATTTTGCATGCTTATACAAAGATGAATAAAGATCAATATCCTCATTGATTTGCCCTAGGTCATCAGGTAAATCAGTAAGAAAAAAAAAAATTGTGCATCCTACTTCATTTGCTTAAACCGGCAGTACAGTTCAAATAATAAAAACAGTGCTGCAATGACACTCCAGTAGGAACTCTGAAATCCACCAGAAATTCTGCTTTTGTTTCACATATTACTTGTAAAAACCTGCGTGCAAACACTGAAGAGAAGCTTGGATGAAGATACAACAGGGTTGCTAACTACGCTAGGTAAACCTGGATGGGATATTCCATTTTTCTCTGCATCTCTAAGGTAATAAAATTTGGTAACAGCCCCTATTACCTGGAATGAAGAACAAGGATGTTCCAGGTAACGTAGACACCATTTTTTGTAATTAAATTCTCTCATGTAGTTGTCCCAAGATTAAAATTGATCAGTGCCTCCTTGTAACACACTTGCAGGGAACTGCTGGTGCAGGAGGAAGTTCCTGTCACAGCTGACATGGCTCAAGGTAAGAGTGCCTGCAATTCCGCTAATAAACTAAGCATAAGTGCTTCAGTTAGCTTGCGGGGGGGTACAAAACCACTAGTCTCTGATTTCAGATGTGATACACGTAAAGCTCAGACCATTTCTTAAGGACCTGCTTTGAATCACTGCTGCCCGCGTGACTGACTAACACTAAACACATCCTTGAGGCCACTAATTTTTGTATGCAAGTATGACAGTGGTTATTTCTTCCTCTTTCCTGCACGGGAAGATACAAGAGGAGATACAAAAGTAACAGAAGAAAGTAAATAGCAACACCAATATCTTCCACTATCAGCTCCATAGTCAGACACTTAACTAGTTATTATTTTGCTTTTCAAAAATATACAAGATCTGGATTTGTGAAGGTCTTTCTACCTTCATGAAAGAAGCAGACCATCAGATCCTGTACAAAGAATCCCTTTTTGTCACAGCCAAGCAAGTTTATACTATTGGTATCAGAGAAAGTCTTAATAACTTCTAATACAAGATTTTTTTTATTGAATAAAACCTACCTGAAGATAATGTTGTAATATGGCCCATCACTGCAGAATGATGTAGAACAGAGCCATCTGTCTCTTCTGCGTCCCAACCTTTACCTTTTTCTGCCTGTGACTTTATCTACATGCATTACACCATTGCCTGCATCAGTTTTCCAAGGGAAACAGTAGCACTAGGACAACGTAAAAGCTACACTTTCAAATGACGACGGCCAAATCTAGGCCATTCACTTCTTTAGAGACGACCTTATGATCTGTTTGAAGCCTTTTCATCGAGCATTGGAGCAAATACTCATAGTGCACGTCACCTACCAAAGACTAGTAGCCTTCTCTTCTCTCGCCCCTCCATATTTTATTTTCATACGCTGCACTCTATTTCAACATTTAGTTTCTGTTCCTAGCCCTAGCTGTAGAGAAAATAAGGACCCAAATAAATTCAACTGCATTTTCAAAGCACTGGCAGATAGCCTACTGATGAGCTGGATGAAACCATCAGAAAGGACCAAAACAAATCTGTTCAAAAAAGTACTATGTGAACCAAGAAACAACACAGTTAAGCATGCATATGCAAAAGCTTTTCCTTTACTACAGGTGTGTCACAAAACCAGAGCCCAATGCTTAGTCAGGAAGTGCGCTCACTGACCGTTGCAAAGATGAAAGCTGTAACAGTTATCCAAAATCTAGAAAGAGTAGGACTTTAGTCCAGGTACACTTATTGCCCAGTCATAGAGCCATGTATCGAAAAGCAAAGCACTAAAAGAATAAATACCATAACCATCTATGTGGAAAACAAGAACTGGTACCTAAATGCAATAGCAGGGAGCAGTAAAACAAAAAAACCCAACCTTGCTAAAGAATCTTACTTTGTAAGAGGAAATCAAAAGCATTTCTTCCAGAAACAGATTAAGTAAGTTTGGATTCAGGATTTTCTTAGCAGTCAATCTCCATTTTAGAGAAGCAAGGAAGTAAAAGGCTTATCTAGCATTTAGAGTCTACCTTACATGAGGGCATGCATCTCAGCTTGAGAAGAAAGGGCCTCAGGTTAAAAACACTGTATAAAGCAGCGTTGCTGCAGCTTGGCAAGTATTCTTCGTGGCACAATGTAAAATTCCTACCATTCCTGAATCACTGCAATACTTAGAGAAGATGATTTCAAAACATATTCAAGCAGTAATTCATCAGCTTCTTATTTCCATGAAACAAGTTTCAGAACTGAGCACTAGGTGAATAGTCAGGTATTCTGGCAGAGGCTTGTAGTGTGGAAAGTCACCTCGAGAATTTTTCTGTCCTACACCATAAAATGTGGAGACAATACTGTCATCGCAGCAGAAGCAAAGGAGAAGTAAGCATTAGTAAAACTTAACAGATTAAGTAATGAATATAGTTACACTACTGTTATTTAACTTAATAGTTACTCTAACAATAGAGAGAATAGTTGCAACAGAGTCAGCTGTTGTTCCTCAAGTCCTGAAACAAAATTACTAAAGGAGTATGGTTTGATCTCCTGCACAGAAGCAACAAACCTGTACCTGGAAATGGATTGTATTTGTTATATCTAAATAGCGCAGTTGTGTTACTCTAATTCTCTCTTGTGAAAGAAGATTGAAGGCCTAAATAGCAAAACTACTGACCCATTTTTTAGGAAGAATGAAGCTCATCATAGAGTCCTATTCACAAGGCTACAATTCAACATCACTCAAGCAAATAGCTTGACAGTACTCCATGCACTCAAATTCTAGCTTCACAGAACAGTTATTACACACAGCCCTCAAGTAGTAAGTCCTTATATACACAAGCCCACTTTTCAAAGGTTGCTGCCAATCCCCCAGAGAGAAGTTACAAAGAACTCCATACACACACACATTTTTATTTTAATAAATAAAGTTTTACAGGCTCAGGCTTTTTTTTTTTTAATCACATATACAGAACAGAAAAATGCCTGACCAAGTAACATGAATTAAACTACTAACCCTGGGAAGGAACGCATGCCCTCTGTAACACTGAAGACCTTAACTGAAAAGGGATTTCCCATCGGCAGCGTAGTAATTTACTTCACAGATTAGATAACTTGAAAGAGATGTGGCCAAAGCAGAGAGTGACCCTAAAGGGACCATTTGTCCTTATAGAGCCACAACAGTGCAAGAAAAGCCAAGAGCCCAAACGCCTCCATTTTCTACTGTCACTTCTGGATGAATATGTATGTCTTCACATCCCTTAAGCAATACATTCTAACCACAAGTAGAAAGACTAAGCACAGCAGGTATGCAAAATTATTCCATTGAAGAACAGACATTGGATGACACGGTAATGTTATATTTCAAGATTTTAAATTAGCAGATGCTTTTGCATCCCCTTCAGTATGGCAGTGGAACAGATCCCACCTTCTCTCCTAGAGGTTTAGTCCAAAAACTTCCTGTTGGCATTAGCACCAAAGAGAGCCACTCTGATTTCTGGCATCATCTGTTGAGAAAGATTACATCAGTTATATGCAATGGGCAATAAAATTGCTGTACATTCCTCATTGTAGGCACTGTGTAATAGCTAGGCTAGGCTTCAAAATTAAGAAGTCAATTCATCTGAGTTTTCTGAAGCCTTTATCTGATCACACATTGCCTGCTGCTCTTACAGACTTAAAGGATTGCCGATACTGCAGCATAAGAAAGAGATGCCAGAGCTAGTTTTTTTTCCACTAGGGTATAATAAGTCTCAGCCAAAGTTTCTAGTACTCAAGCTAGCTTCAGTAATTCAAGTTAGCCTCAGTATTTCAACATCTTGACTGCAGTGTAGTCACAAGTCTTTCAGTATCGTAATTTCTAAAGTTTTATGCTCATGCTTAATTCAAAAGGGATCATTCTGGGAAAAGCCATGTTTGTTGTAGAGAAGCACAAACAGTAGGCAATTTCCTTCTTTCCATTCAAAAATAACTTACTTGTCATCCGTGTTGAAATCTGATCCCACACGCTATTGTGACTGTTAGCATGTTGGAAACACAGGGGTTTAATTACAAGACAAAACTGGTTAATTATATCTTGTTCACCTTGGCTGTTAGAGAAACTCACCTGCTGGGCTACAAGGTCCAGCCGACTTTCCAGGGTATTGGAAACCTTAATTTTACCATCACTGTTATAGATTTCAACACCTCCAGCACTAGAAAGGAGGAAAAAAAAAAAAAAATCCATTAAATCCATGGTACATCTCAAAGTCAGAATGTGGCAGAGATATTATCCCAAACCAGTGCTTATAGGCAAGTCAGATATGTAGGTAAGACTTTTATTTTTTAAAAAACAAACTTTTTTTGATCATATCTTAACAGGAGTCAGCACAAAGTGATCTAGTGAAGCAGCAGTGCAAAGCATGTTTGGAGTTATCAAAAGCCACAGCTACATACAAATGTCCTCATTAGCATGATCTAAATGCAAGTGGAGCTATGAAGTCTGTCACTTCAGAACAGCTTCAGACTCTGTATTTTACTATTAATAGACAGCTTTCAGATTTTGGGAAGCGAGGAAGAGTGCTAAAAGTGTTGTTTGCTGGCCCATACATAAAGATCACTGACTATCAGAATACACAGCTTTGTGCCATGTTCTTTACCATACTATACAGAAATAGAGCCTTGCAGACATAACAGACATACACCCCATCAAGTGATTATCCTGCAGCACCTTATGACTCAATTTGCTTCATCTTGAGATAGGAAGCACGGCTACATCCGTATTCTCTCTCTTTAAAAGACCAATAGTTAGTTAAGTTTCTACGTACGGTTATTCTCTACTTCAGTACTGTGTAAAAGTGTTTTGCTGGCCCATACATAAAGATCACTGACTATCAGAATACACAGCTTTGTGCCATGTTCTTTATCATACTATACAGAAATAGAGCCTTGCAGACATAACAGACATACACCCCATCAAGTGATTATCCTGCAGCACCTTATGACTCAATTTGCTTCATCTTGAGATAGGAAGCACGGCTACATCCGTATTCTCTCTCTTTAAAAGACCAATAGTTAGTTAAGTTTCTACGTACGGTTATTCTCTACTTCAGTACTGTGAATCAGGCTGGAGGTTGCACAAAACTCTTGTTGACGTTTTGACTGAGACAGTACTTGTCTGGAGGAAACTGCAGGGTCTGTGCTTGATTAATACAAAGACATGCCAAATTCCACTAGAACAGCAGCAGACACACTGTGGGGATATTCCATACACAATTTTCTGAGACTGTCCTAGTAGGAGTTGTGGCTTGAAAAGTTGCATTAAGTTAGTGCTTTATAAAAGACTCCCATTTTCCTTACATTTCCTCCGGCAGGAAGTTGTCTTGGTCAACGTGAATATCCACATCCCTTTTTGTGGCATTTTTGTAGATGGGAATGCTCTTCTGTACAGCAGTCTAGGATACAAGATAAATCTCTAATTAGCATTGACAAATGTTAGTGCACCACTTGGGTTTGGTCACTCATTCATTTGCAGTAATAAAATTAAGGGATTGAGGCCCCCCCACCCCCCTTTTTTTTAAGTAAGCAAATGTATTTCAGTACAGCTTTTGAGCCAAACCAATTATTATTCTTAATATCATAGCACTGTCTAAAGTTTCCTAGGTAATATCCAAGCAAGCAAATGATCCCCAACTTGAAAAGCATACTTGTTCTCTTACATTGTATCTGCAGCAAAAAGTGCAGCAAGCAAAGCTTGTTTTCATGTCACACAGATGAGATCTGAGCAGCAAATATTTGCAGTTAGGTCCCAGCCTTCATGAGCAGGATACTGTCACACTATTCTAGGTGTCTTACCTTAACCATAGGGAGATCCTGCTTCCTGCATCGAACAACTATTCTGGGCTCAAGCAGCTGGTAGAATCCCTGCAGAAGATAACCACTACAGTATCAGAAAATTAACATTTTAATTGTCTGAGAATTTTTTAACCCCAAGAAAGGAAAGGAGCTGATGAATTTGAAAACCCAAACCTGACAGTATTAGCCTCTTTTATTTAGTTCTTTGCTTGCAAGTCCACCTCATGCAGACATTCTGAGAGGACAGCACCAGTATCCGGGAAAGAGCCTACAACTATGGATTATGTATTTCTTTGTTAGCTTCAAGTTTGGAACTTAAGTGCAACTAAACATATGTATCATAGGACTGAGTTTCCCAGACAATGTACATGTATACATAACAATCATTGCTGTCCAAGTAGACTGAGCATGCTGCCAAGCTGACATTCTCCTACAAAGTTCTTGGAGAAGACATGCAGTAGTTTCAGGTGCCTGTTCTAATAACTCCTGCTCTGCAGTTCCTGTAGTAATACATGAGAATAGAATAGAATAGGTTTAGTTCCAGTTGGAAGGGACCTACAACGATCGTCTAGTCCAACTGTGAGTACTGATGAGTACCGATCCCTCACTGGATCAAATCTAATAAGCCAAGACAGATGTGGCCAGCTTGCAAGAGCGAGACAGGTTTGTTTGACGTACGGCAATACCAGACCTAAGTGTGACAAAGAAGCCACACTGAATTGGAAGCACAAGCTGGTAGGAAACATTGTTAAGAAAAATGCCATCAAACTGCGGACAGGAGAGCTCGTGGCTGGCTTCTGTGAGAGTTTATAGCAGAAGGACCAATTCATACCAGAAGGTGGCACTGGTGGTCGCACGACTGACCCTGGCCAATGCTTCCTGGATTTTTAGCAGTTAATTTCTGGGGCTTGAGGATGGTATTCTAGGTAAGCAAAGCTTTGATTTCTGCTTTGTATGTCTGTCACGGACACATGCCATACTACAGTAAATTTGTCAAAGCCAGGACTTAAGTCTCAAATGCAGAAAAGATTTTAAAAGCGGATAATTACTGACTTACAGGTTTGGAGAAACAGCTTTTGCCAACGGTGCATTTGATCCGACTAATTACTACAGAAGCTTAAAGTATGCATCCTAAACGTGCATGTTACAATGTATGTGCGCGCATCTGCAATTATTCTTATAATGGAACTGCTGTTTGGTATACCAGGTTTTACACCTCAAAATAAGCTGCAGCCTTATCGGAATCCAAGATTGAAAGATACAGCAGAAGTGATGTTTAAAACTCAAAGATCACCCAGCAACATTTGATCTAGATTCCAATACAACTGTAACTTCCAGTGGGTTATGTTTGAAGAAAGACACCTAGGAGGATGGGGCTGTTATCATCTATTTGTTACAATTTAAATATTCACCTGTAGAACTAGTCCGTCCAGCAGTGTCTGGTACCTGGCAGTATCCTTCACCACCTTGGCAAGTCTCTGCTTGGCCTCATTCAGCAAATCCTACATTCAGAAGAAATCAGATCAGCAGAGCCCATCTGTTTGGCATTTGGTTTCATGCCTACCAACTTTCTGTACTCCTATTCTAGCTATCACACCCTGCCAACACGTAAACGTACACTCCAGCTGGTGTTCATCCAAGCTAGACCTTCATCTCTGTGCATGGCACAATATCCTTTCCAAACAGTTCCCTTCTCCTTGCCCTGATCTGAACCCGTTATAACCTGACAATAATTCCTTTTTCAGGAAAAAGGGAGACCTCAGTAGTAAAAGGATAGTATTTATAATATTAATTCAGACAAACTAAAATATTTTGTAAATCATTCCCTAAGGTAAACTAATAAAGTTGTCCAAATAACTAATCTTTTCAGCTTTGTGGTCGAGCAAAGAAATCTAATCTATCTTTTTATCAAACAATATTCAGGTTAGTTATTTTTTAATTGTAAGTAAATGCAAGTCAAAATTTAAAAGTGAGAGCTTATTTTTAATTTGAAGTAGCCGGTTTTGATTATCTTTATTCAGCAAATCAGTATCAGATGAGATTGAATTTTTAAGAAATTAAGAGTCAATTAAAACAGAGCTCCTAGAACTGAACCATCATAATTACTTCAGATAAAGAAATTGTATGATTTGGTATAAACCTTTCTCTACTGTCCTGCCTCATAGCGTTTAAAAGAAGAGTGCGTGTTAACACAATCAGTACTAGGATATAAGACTATCACAATTTAACGTCACGGTCAAACCTAGTTATACTGTCCACCCTAGAGTAACATAGCATTTCTGGAACTGCTCATCTCTCTTGTTCATGAAAGATGCCAAAGATCTGATAAAGTAAGAAAGAGCTAGCAGCATGTGACTTTAAATGTTTTAAAATGAGGAAGAGTGTTATGCATTACTCAGAAGCATGAGGTTGAGTCAGCTGATAAATGAGGAAGAGATTACCTAACAGAGACTATCACAATAGAGTTAGCTCTTTAGCCACGCACCTTCCTCCTCTCTATGAATACAATCTAAAGTTTGAAACTAGGTTTAAAGAATCAATAAACTGGTGATTTTCTTCTGCTAACTCCCCTTTTTCATGGTAGCATCAACTTGAGCAACATTACCCCATTTTTTATTTTTGACTTCTACAGGTCTCGCTGCTTTTCCAATAGCTCAACAGCACCATCTAGCAGAATATGAACACTTAAACTGTTTCTGAGATGGGGTAAGAGATAATAGACAACCTGCAAGCTGTAGAATGAGCAGAATGAGAACACACTACACGTGGTGTAGTGTACCACATGTGGGGTAAGATAAACATAGTAAGCCTGAACTAAGAGTAAACATAGCCTGCTCTGAGAAATGATCACTCACCCTATACATCAACACACAGACTGGTCACCTACTAGAACAAGAAGCAAACCTTTTCATATACTAGGGGCCACTAAAGGAGACAGACAAACCTGGTTAGTGGTGTTTTAAGCCTACTTGCTTAAGCCATGCCAGATTTAATGCATAAATGTTGCTTCAGGCAAACAGAACTTCAAAGTTCTACCATCCATGCAAGAGAGAGTTCCTGCTCTTTAAAGAAATAAGCTATTGTCCAAATGATAGATAAAACTGCTGCCTGCAGTGTTGCTGGCAGAGAACTGTATCTCCCTAAAAGAGCAGGTAATAGAAACTGTGAAAATAAGCTAAAGCAGACTACTGAAGCTGGTCTAAATCCTTAATGACTTTTCAGAGCAGCTGGGAAAACCATTTTTGTATCTTGAAGCAAATGCCACTCAATCACAAGTCATATTTTTCTTTAGAGAATGGTTAGGGACATTTCCTAACAGATGGTAGGAATAGAACCTCTGAGTCTTTACCACAGAGATACTCACTGCAATAAGGTCATCCCTTGCCTTGAGGACCTTCAGTCTTGCCTGATTCATCAGGTTGGACATCTGACTGCAAGTTGCATGATAAAGTTGAATCAATCCACCAGACTTTGACAGAAGAACTGCAACATTTAACTGCATACTTTACATTTAAAGATAACAATACTACAACATTTAATAACAAAGCCTGTTCACCTGTTTGAATCTGTTTCTGAACCTGCACAAACGATTACAATGCAGAACCCCATCCTTCAGTAAAGACCCACCAAAACTAAACCCGACATGAACATTTGTCCCAGAGTAACAGGCCAGGATAGAGTTCTAGACATTAACTACATAAAGAAATATGAAAGATTCTTTCACCACACTTTCTAACAGTTATACTATTGTAGCTCACCTTTGATAATTTCTCCCCAGGAAAAACTAGAAACTCATAATTAGAACTAAATATATTGGCTACAATTTGCCTATTTGACAGGGAAAAAGAGTTTTGTATAAAATTTGCAATAAAATGAGAGCTCAGGCTCTGAAGTCAGCCATCTAACCTAAGCAACTTACATTTTCTTTTGCTGTTCGATTTGTTTCTCCTTCTTTTCGTAATACTCCATGATTTTCAGCCTCTGTGTCTGAACAAGGCGACCCTTCTCAATGTTGAATTCTTCTTCTGCCTATAGTAAAAATTAAATAACTGAAGTGGAAATTGATTCCATGGGCTGAAAAAAACAGAATCAAAATGAAACAGCCATGCTTTCAGAGCACATTCATAGATAAGCTAGGATGATACAGTTTATGGTTCCATATAAACAAAACATTTCAACCAGTACTCAAGTCAAAAAGAGTTCAGGATGTCTTCTGCTGAACTAGAACCTTGCTAACTAAGATACAGCTTATTTTATCAATTGACTGACACGTGTTTCCTTGCAGTATTTAGCACAAAATTACCAGATTTATATATTATATACTGTTAAGCAAAACTCATTTTACCTGAGCTTCAGGTCTGATTTGTTTTTGTAGAATCAGTCTCTTTTCTGGCTACAAGAGATTCTACCTAAAACAAGCTACCCAGCCCTCAGTGTCCACAAATTTCATTACTCTAAGCAATTCTGACACAAGGAGAGTGACAGTATAGCTCTTACTTTTTATAAAGCCTAGCCAGACAGCATGTGAAAACACATGGCAAATTTTCCTATTTATACCTGAGAATCCAGTCTCAACTTGTGACTTCTGTTTGCAGATCATCAGGAATACCTGCTTTAGTATGGATTAAATATTTTTGTAGATCTAAATGTTTAAGGGAGATTAAATATTATTAGTAATATATATGCTGAGTCCAATACCAACAAGATATTTCAGTATTGGTATAACGCAGATTGCTAGGGTTGTAAGGCACCATTAATCCTTTAGTAAACATCTATATTCTTTCACCAGGTTAATATTAAACTCAGTCTCTTGTGGCTTAACCTAAGTGGAGAATTCTGCAAGTAATTCCACTCATGCCTTAAATATAAATTTATGTTTTAGTTCCCCGGGATACCTACTAAATCACATCCAGAATTAAGTCTGCAGGTGGCTACACAGGTTTAGGTACAGTTATGAACCTGCTTACAAACAAACTTTCACCAATATAATTCAATCAGTTTAACTTTCATCTTTTATCATTTTGGTACATGTATGAATGGTTGTGCAAGATTACTAGCATTATTGCTTTCATTTACTACTAATGTCTCTGCCTGATACGCTATGGAAATCAAGCAAAAATTAAAATTAAACCTTCCGGTAATAGCTTGTTATGACAAACCTTAGCAGAATTCATAATTATGCAGAGAATTCCTTTAATCCTCAGTGATGTCAAGTTACATATAGGAGGTGGGGGAAGGTGTTCCACTTAATCCAGTCTATTCACATTACCTCTCAGCTCTCCTGATTGCTTAAAAAAAATGAGGGCACTTGCATATGAATAAATTTATATTTAAGAACCACTAAGAAAACTTTGACCAAAAAATACCTCCGACTTGTTTTGATTTGTCAAAAGCTAACAAATATTAACTTAATTTGATAGCATCACTTTTCGCTATGTAATAACTAAACATGAAGTAAGCTGTAGTTTACAAAAGTGTTCTAGGACTGCTCTGACTGCAACTATCAAAACAGGATGTCAGATGCAGTTTTCCTTTTGCACTTATTGACATTGAACTTCCATTTTTACCTTTGCATCTATTTCTTCAGCCTTTTCATTGGCTTCCTGCTCAATGAAAGCCATCATATGCTTGATCTGTAACAAGAGAGAGAAAAGAAAATGTTTTCTGTTGGAAAGGACTTTGATGAGAGGAAGTATGTATATATTCCTCATTTGTACAGGAGGCCCCTCCATATCCATTTACTAATTCATATAATGTTGTTTTTCAAGGAAATTAAATTGAGCATAACGTCAAAGAGTCAGTTCTTCTTAACACAGATTACAAGAATTATTTTTTTTAAATAATTCTATATAACGCTGTTTCACTGACTGTCATTAGAAGAATGTACTTTAGATATGCAACTATACCAAAAAAACCCAACCCAAAAGTAAATTTATATAAATGTGAGGCTGGGTATTTTCATTCTTTACTAGTGAGAACAACTTTTTTTTCCCCCAGGATTAGTAAAAACAAAAAATCCTCACACAGTAAAATTAAAGTAGTCTGTTTGTTATGACATTTACATGAAACACAGAAGATTAACATAGAGTCCCTGCTCTACATCAGGCATAGATGGCATTTGAATGAACCTGGGCCTTCCACACTAGATGACCGGTGAAGCATAGCAAAGGGCTACTGACCACTCTGGTCAGATCTGTACAACCAGAAGTTCCTTTACACGCCTGAGAAATCTTTCCTGAAAAAATGTAATAAATTCTGTAAAGACTTACAAGGTCATTAAAAAATGCCGCTATATAGAATCATAGAATCATGAAGGTTGGAAAGGACCTTTAAGATCATCGAGTCCAACCATCAACCCAACACCACCATGCCCACTAAACCATGTCCCTAAGCGCCTCATCTACACGTCTTTTAAATACTTCCAGGGATGGGGACTCAGCCACTTCCCTGGGCAGCCTCTTCCAATGTTTCACCACTCTTTCAGTAAAGACATTTTTCCTCACGTTCAATCTAAACGTCTCCTGGTGCGACTTGAGGCCATTTCCTCTCATCCTATCGCTTGTTACTTGGGAGAAGAGACCAACACCCACCTCGCTACAACCTCCTTTCAGGTAGTTGTAGAGAGTGATAAGGTCTCCCCTCAGCCTCCTTTTCTCCAGGCTAAACAACCCCAGTTCCCTCAGCCGCTCCTCATAAGACTTGTTCTCCAGACCCCTCACCAGCTTCATTGCCCTTCTCTGGACATGCTCTAACACCTCAACGTCCTTCTTGTAGTGAGGGGCCCAAAACTGAACACAGTATTCGAGGTGCAGCCTCACCAGTGCTGAGTACAGGGGCACGATCACTTCCCTAAAGGGGAAGTGAACCTTATATGGGAACTTGAACCTTATATGGTTCAAGTCAGAACGACTTTATAAAGTAGTTGCATATTAGTTTGGAGGAGCTGGGGAAGGAGACATACAGCAGCACTAGTTGATCAAGACCACATCAAGTATATCACATCCTGTTTTAGAGCCTGGTGTGCACTAATATATTCTACTTGAAGAACCTTTTTGAAACCACCTCAAAACACTATAAAGCACAGATCCAACAGCTCAAAGACATGGAAAGCTATTATACTGAGTTCTGCTTATTTATCACATGCCTTTCTGTGACCAGGCCTAAGTTTAGGTTCACATTTGGGGCAGACTGTAAGGACTCACACCCAACGAAACTGCAACTTTGAACAGGTATAGCCATTTCCAAGGGCAGGTGGAGTGGACCATATACTTGAGCAGAACATAAAAACCTACCGACTTTTTGCTTGCACTTAGAGACGAGACACGTTTTGCAGACAATCTGGTCAAATAAACTTGCAGAAAAGATTCTATTTATATAATCTCATGTTAAAATGAAGTATTTTAGAGAGGTAAGAAAGGTGCCAATGTGAAAACTGAGCCAAAGAGCAGAACAGCACTATGCCCATATAGATGAAAAAACAGAAGTGGACAGACAAGTGGAAGATTTTAAGCATGTGCAGTGGAAGAAGTGAACAATAATATCTACACCCTCAAAATCAAATCAGCAATTTTTCTTTTAATTCCAGTTTGCAACACTTCCAAGTGCATGTCCACCTACAGCATCAGTTTCCTACCCTGCCCGCCTGCTTAGATGACTGGTTAAACCAAGCTTTAGATCTACCTGCATTTCAGAAAGCACAAGAGAGGCATATAAAATAAGGAAATAATTTTGCTGTATAGCCTATTGTTGAAGGAGACTAAGAACTTTTGTATAGCAGTAGTAACCCGTACATTACTGAGTCACTTCTTCCAGTTTGGTTTGGTTTCTGAGTTTTGGAAAAGTCCTTTAAACAGTTCCAGGTGTTCATGAAACGTTCTCTGCATAACGAAGAAGAATAAGATGGAAGCAAGCTGATATGGCATCCATTTCCCCATGTCCGATAAGACTGAACAGCTTTATTTCCTTCAAAATCTGTTGTACTGAAATCCCTTTTTGCTCTTCATAGGAATGAAAAAGAGATCCTAAGTGAGGCTTTCACATCTATAAATAGGATAAGTTTTAATAACACTGACAAAAATATGTATTTTTAAATGAGAGGTTAATTTTAAATGAAGTTAATAACTTTAGCATAGTAGTATTTCCTATGGAAAGGAAGAGAGGGTTTTTCCCCATCAGTAGTAGCGTGATTATCCTTTCCATGGGAAGTTCTAGATGTTAGACTGGCTTTAGCTAGAAGTGACTAGCCAGATTAGATGGAACAATCCATTAAACACCTTTGACAGAATAAAGCAAGCAAGTCTATCAATGGGAAAAATTCTTAATTAGAGATGATTTTCAAAGTAAAAATTATTGAAAGCACCATGGCAAGTAGTTGAGAGTTCAGACAACCAGTTAGCAAGTTCATACCGGATTTATACACATGCAGAACTGTCATGCCATCAGCAGCGTTCTCTTTTCCAGTTCAGGAGTGTAAAACAATGACAGGGAAGTTGCAGATGTGAAATGCTATTAGCATTACATGTTTAGTATATCAACAGATCCTGAACTAACCTTTGAAGTTCAGGTCCATGGTGGCTGAGCAAGACCACCCCAATGTCAGCTTTATTTTTATTATCTTCATGGAAGAGGCAGGAAAAAACAAACAAGCTTTGCGGATAAAAGGCAAGAAAATGTAATGTTACAATTCCCTTTTTGCAGAAAGACAACCTACTGATTTTACTTTCAATGTGATGCTTCCTTGCCAAGACACTATGTTTACTGAATGAGAAAGTGAGACATGAAGCACTTATGATGCAAAGGACAAAGGGAACTTGGCTGATCTGCTCATCACCTGTAGAAAACTCCACAGACCAGTGCTGACTGGATCCATGCAGTCTTTAACACAGCACGCCATTTTCAACCCAGCTCAAAGCAGCTCTTTTAGGCAAGGGCAGCGTTTACTGTCAATAAGGACAAAGTGTCCTGCCTCAGGAGGAAGTGTCCACAGTCAGACTTCAGGGTTGTAAGTTTCCATTGCAAGAGAAGCCCAGGTTGCACTACTCTGCTTAGGATATAGAAGTGAAAAAGGCATTCAAGAATGCTGAATAGCCTACCCAAATGCTAAGTTACAGCTAATCAGATGTAGTATAGCTATAAGAAAAAAAAGGGATGGAAAGTCCTTAGAGAGCAACATCTAAAAAGACAGTACTTACCTAGGGCAGTGCATTTTATCTGCCTTAAAGTGCAGTTAAATGCTATAGACAGCCTAAAGACTACTCATGATCCCTTTCAGTATAATCTGGCATAATACATCATCAAAATGCTTCAACAAAGTTCCCCAATGGGTGGCCAATCAATCCCATCAGGGAAAAATTCACTTTCTTCAGAAACTTCTCTTCCTCACTAAGATTTCCAGAGGAGATCTTTCCCCTTCACCAACCCTTGCTTTCACAGGAGAGCACCGCTGTTCCACCCGCAGAGCAGGAGACCCTACTCCACAACTAAAACATGAATCAGCCGCAGCTGCCTGCAGCCGCTTCTGCTGTTGCAGGTTTCAGAGCTGTCACTATCCCTCCTGCTCCAACTGCCTTTTACCAACCGGATGGACCCTTCAGCTCAGGCACACCTGAACCCCGCACCCAGCACGGCTTCAGGGCAAGGAAGCTGCCTGGAAGCTGCCTCCGCCGCTCCGGCGCAGCCCTCGGTGCCTTTCTCCTCACGCTGGGTCCGTCCTGTCAGCTCGGCCCCGGCAGGGCCGAGCGCAGTGCGGAGGAGGCAGACCTAGCAGCGGCCCCAGGGCCGCCGCGCTGCCCGCTCCGGGGCCGCAGGCTCGCGTTCGGGCTGGGTCCCGCGGCCCTACCTGCTTCTGGACGTCGGCGTCGCTGAGCGCCATGGCGGCGGCGTTGACAGGGTTGGCGGCGGGGCTCGAGGGAAGGCGGCTGGGGCCGTTGGCGACGGCGAGTGGAATCAAATCCGGTTCGGGTCGCAGCTGGTGCTGCTGCCGCTGTGTCACGCCGCCCCGCC
>NW_008795252.1:2518297-2519773 GCF_000699145.1 Aptenodytes forsteri
CCCACGGGTGCCGCCGCGCTGATGGCAAGGCTTGGGGGGGGGACAGGCTTGGACGTCAGAGTTCAGCCTAAGAGTTCAGGGGCGCTGCGTGCAGGAGGTGACGTAATCTGTCCCTTGTGCGTAGCGCTTTTAAGGCTCTGGTGGGAATACCGCGTTCAGCTTCAAAAAGAGCGGAGCTACTTCCAAGAAACGCTGTAATGTGTTCAACTCGCAGCAGAGAGAAATTAAACGTGGAGAGAAAGTTGCTTGCAGGGCCCTGAAGCAGATTTCTGCCGGCAGTGCTTTGGGCTCCCTGCCACGGGGACCTTCCATACCTCAAGGCCACTTTCAGCTGTCAATTCTATAAAGCCGTGAAACACTATTTATAAAATCTCACCGTTTTTCCAGCTTTGGACTGGCAGTGAGAGACGAAACCAGCTTCTTTACCCGCAGCTGAGATGCGGGGTAGCGTTACGGAGCACGAAGAGAAAAGCAGAAGGACGCAAGAAAGGGCTGGCCGAGGGGAGGGGAGGGGAAGGGAGGGGAAGGACGGGCCTTGCATTATTGAGGCCGGAGGTCAGGCCGACAGGTGGAAGTGACTGACGGGAAGTCTTGTGACGGGCCCCTCGGGCTGGTTGTAATTTTATGGTCAGCAATTATGGCACCAGCATTTCGTTGTAGGAATACGTGGTGGGCATTCAAAGCATCATCATCATCATTATTATTATTATTATTTTCTGTCATTTTGTGATCCAGAAACGTTCAGGACCATTTTCGGATGATGCGCTGATTCTTCAGGAGTTCCGATACTGCTTCCAGTGTTTTCTTCATGGCAAGTTTAAAGCAGTCTTCATAACCTGTAGCAGTATTGGTTTATTCTACCTGGCAGGAAGCTTCTATTTCCATTCTGCAGGTACATTTGCTGGAAAAAATAGAACTGTTCCTTGCAAAACAGCGTCAAATGTGGTGTTTGTCATATCCATGCTTCTTCCTGGCTTATCTCAGTTTCCTTCATTTTTCCTGTACCCTTTTTTTTCAGTGTGAAAAAGCTTGTTAGCAAGACTTGTATATAAGCTTTTTCTCGTATTGCAAGTATGTTACAACGCAGGGAGAAAGCTCGTGTTTTGGAGCTTGGGAACGTTTTGCTATTATTTCAGTCAGAATCCAAACAATATTAAAACAGCGGCAGCTTTATTCAGCCTCAGGGGCAGCTTTGCGTTTTGAGGCCCCGACCCAGCTAACCCGCACCTATAGTCGCCTGAACCGGATTAGGGCCGCGGAAACTGACTGCCATCCGCTATCGTCCTCGGAATCCGTGTGAGGAAAACGCGAAGGCGTTCATACGCCCTTAGCCTTCCGGCTGCGGTCTCCTTTTGCGTTCGTGCCTTGGAGCGCGGGAAACCCGCTCAGGCCGCTGCCCGCCCCGGGAGAGGGGCTCCCCTCCTGGCCCTCCAGGCGCCGGGCGGGGCAGGGCCGGCCCCGCCCCCGGCGCCCCCC